>NW_027467782.1:35437206-35506575 GCF_004210375.1 Tachypleus tridentatus
TGATCAAATTGATGGAATGTGTGTCTGATCAAACTATGTGATCAAATTGATGGAATGTGTGTCTGATCAAACTATGTGATCAAATTGATGGAATGAGTGTCTGATCAAACTATGTGATCAAATTGATGGAATGAGTGTGTGTCTGATCAAACTATGTGATCAAATTGATGGTAATGTATCGAATTGATGGAATGTGTCTGATCAAATTGATATGTGATCAAATTGATAGGAAATGAAATGTGTCTGATCAAACTATGTGATCAAATTGATGGAATGAGTGTCTGATCAAACTATGTGATCAAATTGATGGAATGATGGAGTGTCTGATCAAACTATGTGATCAAATTGATGGAATGTGTGTCTAATCAAACTATGTATTCATATTGATGGAATGAGTGTATGATCAAATTATGTGATCAAATTGATGGAATGAGTGTCTGATCAAACTATGTGATCAAATTAATGGAATGAGTGTCTGATCAAACTATGTGATCAAATTGATGGAATGAGTGTCTGATCAAACTATGTGATCAAATTGATGGAATGTGTGTCTGATCAAACTATGTGATCAAATTGATGGAATGAGTGTCTGATCAAACTATGTGATCAAATTGATGGAATGTGTGTGTGATCAAACTATGTGATCAAATTGATGGAATGTGTGTCTGATCAAACTATGTGATCAAATTGATGGAATGAGTGTCTGATCAAACTATGTGATCAAATTGATGGAATGAGTGTCTGATCAAACAATATGTGATCAAATTGATGGAATGAGTGTCTGATCAAACTATGTGATCAAATTGATGGAATGTGTCTGATCAAACTATGTGATCAAATTGATGGAATGAGTGTCTGATCAAACTATGTGATCAAATTGATGGAATGAGTGTCTGATCAAACTATGTGATCAAATTGATGGAATGTGTGTCTGATCAAACTATGTGATCAAATTGATGGAATGAATGTCTGATCAAACTATGTGATCAAATTGATGGAATGAGTGTCTGATCAAACTATGTGATCAAATTGATGGAATGAGTGTCTGATCAAACTATGTGATCAAATTGATAAAATGAGTGTCTGATCAAACTATGTGATCAAATTGATGGAATGAGTGTCTGATCAAACTATGTGATCAAATTGATGGAATGAGTGTCTGATCAAACTATGTGATCAAATTGATGGAATGAGTGTCTGATCAAACTATGTGATCAAATTGATGGAATGAGTGTCTGATCAAACTATGTGATCAAATTGATGGAATGAGTGTCTGATCAAACTATGTGATCAAATTGATGGAATGAGTGTCTGATCAAACTATGTGATCGAAATTGATGGAATGAGTGTCTGATCAAACTATGTGATCAAATTGATGGAATGTGTGTCTGATCAAACTATGTGATCAAATTGATGGAATGAGTGTCTGATCAAACTATGTGATCAAATTGATGGAATGAGTGTCTGATCAAACTATGTGATCAAATTGATGGAATGAGTGTCTGATCAAACTATGTGATCAAATTGATGGAATGAGTGTCTGATCAAACTATGTGATCAAATTGATGGAAATGAGTGTCTGATCAAACTATGTGATCAAATTGATGGAATGAGTGTCTGATCAAACTATGTGATCAAATTGATGGAATGAAGTGTCTGATCAAACTATGTGATCAAATTGATGGAATGTGTGTCTGATCAAACTATGTGATCAAATTGATGGAATGAGTGTCTGATCAAACTATGTGATCAAATTGATGGAATGAGTGTCTGATCAAACTATGTGATCAAATTGATGGAATGAGTGCTGATCAAACTATGTGATCAAATTGATGAAATGAGTGCTGATCAAACTATGTGATCAAATTGATGGAATGAGTGTCTGATCAAACTATGTGATCAAATTGATGGAATGTGTGATCAAACTGTCTGATCAAACTATGTGATCAAATTGATGGAATGTGTCTGATCAAACTATGTGATCAAATTGATGGAATGAGTGTGTCTGATCAAACTATGTGATCAAATTGATGGAATGAGTGTCTGATCAAACTATGTGATCAAATTGATGGAATGAGTGTCTGATCAAACTATGTGATCAAATTGATGGAATGAGTGTCTGATCAAACTATGTGATCAAATTGATGGAATGAGTGTCTGATCAAACTATGTGATCAAATTGATGGAATGTGTGTCTGATCAAACTATGTGATCAAATTGATGGAATGAGTGTCTGATCAAACTATGTGATCAAATTGATGGAATGTGTGTCTGATCAAACTATGTGATCAAATTGATGGAATGAGTGTCTGATCAAACTATGTGATCAAATTGATGGAAATGAGTGTCTGATCAAAGTATGTGATCAAATTGATAAATAAGTGTCTGATCAAACTATGTTAACAAATTGATGGAATGAGTGTCTGATAAAACTATGTGATCCATTTGATGAAATGAGTGTCTGATCAAACTATGTGATCAAATTGATGGAGTGTGTGTCTGATCAAACTATGTGATCAAATTGATGGAATGAGTGTCTGATCAAACTATGTGATCAAATTGATGGAATGAGTGTCTGATCAAACTATGTGATGAAATTGATGGAATGAGTGTCTGATCAAATTATATGATCAAATTAATGGAATGAGTGTCTGATCAAACTATGTGATCAAATTGATGGAATGAGTGTCTGATCAAACTATGTGATCAAATTGATGGAATGTGTGTCTGATCAAACTATGTGATCAAATTGATGGAATGAGTGTCTGATCAAACTATGTGATCAAATTGATGGAATGAGTGTGTCTGATCAAACTATGTGATCAAATTGATGGAATGAGTGTCTGATCAAACTATGTGATCAAATTGATGGAATGTGTGTCTGATCAAATTATGTGATCAAATTGATGGAATGAGTGTCTGATCAAACTATGTGATGAAATTGATGGAATATGTGTCTGATCAAACTATGTGATCAAATTGATGGAATGTGTGCTGATCAAACTATGTGATCAAATTGATGGAATGAGTGTCTGATCAAATTGATCAAATGAGTGGAATGATCAAACTATGTGATCAAATTGATGGAATGAGTGTCTGATCAAACTATGTGATCAAATTGATGGAATGAGTGTCTGATCAAACTATGTGATCAAATTGATGGAATGAGTGTCTGATCAAACTATGTGATCAAATTGATGAAATGAGTGTCTGATCAAACTATGTGATCAAATTGATGGAATGAGTGTCTGATCAAACTATGTGATCAAATTGATGGAATGTGTGTCTGATCAAACTATGTGATCAAATTGATGGAGTGTGTGTCTGATCAAACTATGTGATCAAATTGATGGAATGAGTGTGTGATCAAACTATGTGATCAAATTGATGGAATGTGTGTCTGATCAAACTATGTGATCAAATTGATGGAATGAGTGTCTGATCAAACTATGTGATCAAATTGATGGAATTGATGGTGTCTGATCAAACTATGTGATCAAATTGATGGAATGAGTGTCTGATCAAACTATGTGATCAAATTGATGGAATGAGTGTCTGATCAAACTATGTGATCAAATTGATGGAATGAGTGTCTGATCAAACTATGTGATCAAATTGATGGAATGAGTGTCTGATCAAACTATGTGATCAAATTGATGGAATGAGTGTCTGATCAAACTATGTGATCAAATTGATGGAATGAGTGTCTGATCAAACTATGTGATCAAATTGATGGAATGAGTGTCTGATCAAACTATGTGATCAAATTGATGGAATGTGTGTCTGATCAAACTATGTGATCAAATTGATGGAATGAGTGTCTGATCAAACTATGTGATCAAATTGATGGAATGATAGTGTCTGATCAAACTATGTGATCAAATTGATGGAATGAGTGTCTGATCAAACTATGTGATCAAATTGATAAATGAGTGTCTGATCAAACTATGTGATAAAATTGATTGAATGAGTGTCTGATCAAACTATGTGATCAAATTGATGGAATGTGTGTCTGATCAAACTATGTGATCAAATTGATGGAATGAGTGTCTGATCAAACTATGTGATCAAATTGATGGAATGTGTGTCTGATCAAACTATGTGATCAAATTGATGGAATGAGTGTCTGATCAAACTATGTGATCAAATTGATGGAATGAGTGTCTGATCAAACTATGTGATCAAATTGATGGAATGAGTGTCTGATCAAACTATGTGATCAAATTGATGGAATGAGTGTCTGATCAAACTATGTGATCAAATTGATGGAATGTGTGTCTGATCAAACCATGTGATCAAATTGATGGAATGAGTGTCTGATCAAACTATGTGATCAAATTGATGGAATGAGTGTCTGATCAAACTATGTGATCAAATTGATGGAATGACTGTCTGATCAAACTATGTGATCAAATTGATGGAATGAGTGTCTGATCAAACTATGTGATCAAATTGATGGAATGAGTGTCTGATCAAACTATGTGATCAAATTGATGGAATGAGTGTCTGATCAAACTATGTGATCGAATTGATGGAATGTGTGTCTGATCAAACTATGTGATCAAATTGATGGAATGAGTGTCTGATCAAACTATGTGATCAAATTGATGGAATGAGTGTCTGATCAAACTATGTGATCAAATTGATGGAATGAGTGTCTGATCAAACTATGTGATCAAATTGATGGAATGAGTGTCTGATCAAACTATGTGATCAAATTGATGGAATGAGTGTCTGATCAAACTATGTGATCAAATTGATGGAATGAGTGTCTGATCAAACTATGTGATCGAATTGATGGAATGAGTGTCTGATCAAACTATGTGATCAAATTGATGGAATGAGTGTCTGATCAAACTATGTGATCAAATTGATGGAATGAGTGTCTGATCAAACTATGTGATCAAATTGATGGATGAGTGTGTCTGATCAAACTATGTGATCAAATTGATGGAATGTGTCTGATCAAACTATGTGATCAAATTGATGGAATGAGTGTCTGATCAAACTATGTGATCAAATTGATGGAATGAGTGTCTGATCAAACTATGTGATCAAATTGATGGAATGAGTGTCTGATCAAAACTATGTGATCAAATTGATAAAATGAGTGTCTGATCAAACTATGTGATCAAATTGATGAATGAAATGTGTCTGATCAAACTATGTGATCAAATTGATGGAATGATGTGTCTGATCAAACTATGTGATCAAATTGATGGAATGTGTGTCTGATCAAACTATGTGATCAAATTGATGGAATGAGTGTCTGATCAAACTATGTGATCAAATTGATGGAATGAGTGTCTGATCAAACTATGTGATCAAATTGATGAAATGAGTGTCTGATCAAACTATGTGATCAAATTGATGGAATGAGTGTCTGATCAAACTATGTGATCAAATTGATGAAATGAGTGTCTGATCAAACTATGTGATCAAATTGATGGAATGAGTGTCTGATCAAACTATGTGATCAAATTGATGGAATGAGTGTCTGATCAAACTATGTGATCAAATTGATGGAATGAGTGTCTGATCAAACTATGTGATCAAATTGATGGAATGAGTGTCTGATCAAACTATGTGATCAAATTGATGGAATGTGTGTCTGATCAAACTATGTGATCAAATTGATGGAATGAGTGTCTGATCAAACTATGTGATCAAATTGATGGAATGAGTGTCTGATCAAACTATGTGATCAAATTGATGGAATGAGTGTCTGATCAAACTATGTGATCAAATTGATGGAATGAGTGTCTGATCAAACTATGTGATCAAATTGATGGAATGAGTGTCTGATCAAACTATGTGATCAAATTGATGGAATGAGTGTCTGATCAAACTATGTGATCAAATTGATGGAATGAGTGTCTGATCAAACTATGTGATCAAATTGATGGAATGAGTGTCTGATCAAACTATGTGATCAAATTGATGGAATGAGTGTCTGATCAAACTATGTGATCAAATTGATGGAATGTGTGTCTGATCAAACTATGTGATCAAATTGATGGAATGAGTGTCTGATCAAACTATGTGATCAAATTGATGGAATGAGTGTCTGATCAAACTATGTGATCAAATTGATGGAATGAGTGTCTGATCAAACTATGTGATCAAATTGATGGAATGAGTGTCTGATCAAACTATGTGATCAAATGAAATTGTCTGATGGAATGATGGAATGTGTCTGATCAAACTATGTGATCAAATTGATGGAATGAGTGTCTGATCAAACTATGTGATCAAATTGATGGAATGAGTGTCTGATCAAACTATGTGATCAAATTGATGGAATGAGTGTCTGATCAAACTATGTGATCAAATTGATGGAATGAGTGTCTGATCAAACTATGTGATCAAATTGATGGAATGAGTGTCTGATCAAACTATGTGATCAAATTGATGGAATGAGTGTCTGATCAAACTATGTGATCAAATTGATGGAATGAGTGTCTGATCAAACTATGTGATCAAATTGATGGAATGAGTGTCTGATCAAACTATGTGATCAAATTGATGGAATGAGTGTCTGATCAAACTATGTGATCAAATTGATGGAATGAGTGTCTGATCAAACTATGTGATCAAATTGATGGAATGAGTGTCTGATCAAACTATGTGATCAAATTGATGGAATGAGTGTCTGATCAAACTATGTGATCAAATTGATGGAATGTGTGTCTGATCAAACTATGTGATCAAATTGATGGAATGAGTGTCTGATCAAACTATGTGATCAAATTGATGGAATGAGTGTCTGATCAAACTATGTGATCAAATTGATGGAATGTGTGTCTGATCAAACTATGTGATCAAATTGATGGAATGAGTGTCTGATCAAACTATGTGATCAAATTGATGGAATGAGTGTCTGATCAAACTATGTGATCAAATTGATGGAATGAGTGTCTGATCAAACTATGTGATCAAATTGATGGAATGTGTGTCTGATCAAACTATGTGATCAAATTGATGGAATGAGTGTCTGATCAAACTATGTGATCAAATTGATGGAATGAGTGTCTGATCAAACTATGTGATCAAATTGATGGAATGTGTGTCTGATCAAACTATGTGATCAAATTGATGGAATGAGTGTCTGATCAAACTATGTGATCAAATTGATGGAATGAGTGTCTGATCAAACTATGTGATCAAATTGATGGAATGAGTGTCTGATCAAACTATGTGATCAAATTGATGGAATGAGTGTCTGATCAAACTATGTGATCAAATTGATGGAATGTGTGTCTGATCAAACTATGTGATCAAATTGATGGAAATGAGTGTCTGATCAAACTATGTGATCAAATTGATGGAATGTGTGTCTGATCAAACTATGTGATCAAATTGATGGAATGTGTGTCTGATCAAACTATGTGATCAAATTGATGGAATGAGTGTCTGATCAAACTATGTGATCAAATTGATGGAATGAGTGTCTGATCAAACTATGTGATCAAATTGATGGAATGAGTGTCTGATCAAACTATGTGATCAAATTGATGGAATGAGTGTCTGATCAAACTATGTGATCAAATTGATGGAATGAGTGTCTGATCAAACTATGTGATCAAATTGATGGAATGAGTGTCTGATCAAACTATGTGATCAAATTGATGGAATGAGTGTCTGATCAAACTATGTGATCAAATTGATGGAATGTGTGTCTGATCAAACTATGTGATCAAATTGATGGAATGAGTGTCTGATCAAACTATGTGATCAAATTGATGGAATGAGTGTCTGATCAAACTATGTGATCAAATTGATGGAATGAGTGTCTGATCAAACTATGTGATCAAATTGATGGAATGAGTGTCTGATCAAACTATGTGATCAAATTGATGGAATGAGTGTCTGATCAAACTATGTGATCAAATTGATGGAATGAGTGTCTGATCAAACTATGTGATCAAATTGATGGAATGAGTGTCTGATCAAACTATGTGATCAAATTGATGGAATGAGTGTCTGATCAAACTATGTGATCAAATTGATGGAATGAGTGTCTGATCAAACTATGTGATCAAATTGATGGAATGAGTGTCTGATCAAACTATGTGATCAAATTGATGGAATGAGTGTCTGATCAAACTATGTGATCAAATTGATGGAATGTGTGTCTGATCAAACTATGTGATCAAATTGATGGAATGAGTGTCTGATCAAACTATGTGATCAAATTGATGGAATGAGTGTCTGATCAAACTATGTGATCAAATTGATGGAATGAGTGTCTGATCAAACTATGTGATCAAATTGATGGAATGTGTCTGATCAAACTATGTGATCAAATTGATGGAATGAGTGTCTGATCAAACTATGTGATCAAATTGATGGAATGTGTCTGATCAAACTATGTGATCAAATTGATGGAATGAGTGTCTGATCAAACTATGTGATCAAATTGATGGAATGTGTGTCTGATCAAACTATGTGATCAAATTGATGGAATGAGTGTCTGATCAAACTATGTGATCAAATTGATGGAAATGAGTGTCTGATCAAACTATGTGATCAAATTGATGGAATGAGTGTCTGATCAAACTATGTGATCAAATTGATGGAATGTGTGTCTGATCAAACTATGTGATCAAATTGATGGAATGAGTGTCTGATCAAACTATGTGATCAAATTGATGGAATGTGTGTCTGATCAAACTATGTGATCAAATTGATGGAATGAGTGTCTGATCAAACTATGTGATCAAATTGATGGAATGAGTGTCTGATCAAACTATGTGATCAAATTGATGGAATGAGTGTCTGATCAAACTATGTGATCAAATTGATGGAATGAGTGTCTGATCAAACTATGTGATCAAATTGATGGAATGAGTGTCTGATCAAACTATGTGATCAAATTGATGGAATGTGTGTCTGATCAAACTATGTGATCAAATTGATGGAATGTGTGTCTGATCAAACTATGTGATCAAATTGATGGAATGAGTGTCTGATCAAACTATGTGATCAAATTGATGGAATGAGTGTCTGATCAAACTATGTGATCAAATTGATGGAATGAGTGTCTGATCAAACTATGTGATCAAATTGATGGAATGAGTGTCTGATCAAACTATGTGATCAAATTGATGGAATGAGTGTCTGATCAAACTATGTGATCAAATTGATGGAATGTGTGTCTGATCAAACTATGTGATCAAATTGATGGAATGAGTGTCTGATCAAACTATGTGATCAAATTGATGGAATGTGTGTCTGATCAAACTATGTGATCAAATTGATGGAATGAGTGTCTGATCAAACTATGTGATCAAATTGATGGAATGAGTGTCTGATCAAACTATGTGATCAAATTGATGGAATGAGTGTCTGATCAAACTATGTGATCAAATTGATGGAATGAGTGTCTGATCAAACTATGTGATCAAATTGATGGAATGAGTGTCTGATCAAACTATGTGATCAAATTGATGGAATGAGTGTCTGATCAAACTATGTGATCAAATTGATGGAATGAGTGTCTGATCAAACTATGTGATCAAATTGATGGAATGAGTGTCTGATCAAACTATGTGATCAAATTGATGGAATGAGTGTCTGATCAAACTATGTGATCAAATTGATGGAATGAGTGTCTGATCAAACTATGTGATCAAATTGATGGAATGAGTGTCTGATCAAACTATGTGATCAAATTGATGGAATGAGTGTCTGATCAAACTATGTGATCAAATTGATGGAATGAGTGTCTGATCAAACTATGTGATCAAATTGATGGAATGAGTGTCTGATCAAACTATGTGATCAAATTGATGGAATGAGTGTCTGATCAAACTATGTGATCAAATTGATGGAATGAGTGTCTGATCAAACTATGTGATCAAATTGATGGAATGAGTGTCTGATCAAACTATGTGATCAAATTGATGGAAATGAGTGTCTGATCAAACTATGTGATCAAATTGATGGAATGTGTCTGATCAAACTATGTGATCAAATTGATGGAATGAGTGTCTGATCAAACTATGTGATCAAATTGATGGAATGAGTGTCTGATCAAACTATGTGATCAAATTGATGGAATGAGTGTCTGATCAAACTATGTGATCAAATTGATGGAATGAGTGTCTGTGTCTGATCAAACTATGTGATCAAATTGATGGAATGAGTGTCTGATCAAACTATGTGATCAAATTGATGGAATGAGTGTCTGATCAAACTATGTGATCAAATTGATGGAATGAGTGTCTGATCAAACTATGTGATCAAATTGATGGAATGAGTGTCTGATCAAACTATGTGATCAAATTGATGGAATGAGTGTCTGATCAAACTATGTGATCAAATTGATGGAATGTGTGTCTGATCAAACTATGTGATCAAATTGATGGAATGAGTGTCTGATCAAACTATGTGATCAAATTGATGGAATGAGTGTCTGATCAAACTATGTGATCAAATTGATGGAATGAGTGTCTGATCAAACTATGTGATCAAATTGATGGAATGAGTGTCTGATCAAACTATGTGATCAAATTGATGGAATGAGTGTCTGATCAAACTATGTGATCAAATTGATGGAATGAGTGTCTGATCAAACTATGTGATCAAATTGATGGAATGAGTGTCTGATCAAACTATGTGATCAAATTGATGGAATGAGTGTCTGATCAAACTATGTGATCAAATTGATGGAATGAGTGTCTGATCAAACTATGTGATCAAATTGATGGAATGAGTGTCTGATCAAACTATGTGATCAAATTGATGGAATGAGTGTCTGATCAAACTATGTGATCAAATTGATGGAATGAGTGTCTGATCAAACTATGTGATCAAATTGATGGAATGAGTGTCTGATCAAACTATGTGATCAAATTGATGGAATGTGTGTCTGATCAAACTATGTGATCAAATTGATGGAATGAGTGTCTGATCAAACTATGTGATCAAATTGATGGAATGAGTGTCTGATCAAACTATGTGATCAAATTGATGGAATGTGTCTGATCAAACTATGTGATCAAATTGATGGAATGAGTGTCTGATCAAACTATGTGATCAAATTGATGGAATGAGTGTCTGATCAAACTATGTGATCAAATTGATGGAATGAGTGTCTGATCAAACTATGTGATCAAATTGATGGAATGAGTGTCTGATCAAACTATGTGATCAAATTGATGGAATGAGTGTCTGATCAAACTATGTGATCAAATTGATGGAATGGAATGTGTCTGATCAAACTATGTGATCAAATTGATGGAATGAGTGTCTGATCAAACTATGTGATCAAATTGATGGAATGAGTGTCTGATCAAACTATGTGATCAAATTGATGGAATGAGTGTCTGATCAAACTATGTGATCAAATTGATGGAATGAGTGTCTGATCAAACTATGTGATCAAATTGATGGAATGAGTGTCTGATCAAACTATGTGATCAAATTGATGGAATGTGTGTCTGATCAAACTATGTGATCAAATTGATGGAATGAGTGTCTGATCAAACTATGTGATCAAATTGATGGAATGAGTGTCTGATCAAACTATGTGATCAAATTGATGGAATGAGTGTCTGATCAAACTATGTGATCAAATTGATGGAATGAGTGTCTGATCAAACTATGTGATCAAATTGATGGAATGAGTGTCTGATCAAACTATGTGATCAAATTGATGGAATGAGTGTCTGATCAAACTATGTGATCAAATTGATGGAATGAGTGTCTGATCAAACTATGTGATCAAATTGATGGAATGAGTGTCTGATCAAACTATGTGATCAAATTGATGGAATGTGTGTCTGATCAAACTATGTGATCAAATTGATGGAATGAGTGTCTGATCAAACTATGTGATCAAATTGATGGAATGAGTGTCTGATCAAACTATGTGATCAAATTGATGGAATGAGTGTCTGATCAAACTATGTGATCAAATTGATGAAATGAGTGTCTGATCAAACTATGTGATCAAATTGATGGAATGAGTGTCTGATCAAACTATGTGATCAAATTGATGGAATGTGTGTCTGATCAAACTATGTGATCAAATTGATGGAATGAGTGTCTGATCAAACTATGTGATCAAATTGATGGAATGAGTGTCTGATCAAACTATGTGATCAAATTGATGGAATGAGTGTCTGATCAAACTATGTGATCAAATTGATGGAATGAGTGTCTGATCAAACTATGTGATCAAATTGATGAAATGAGTGTCTGATCAAACTATGTGATCAAATTGATGGAATGTGTGTCTGATCAAACTATGTGATCAAATTGATGGAATGAGTGTCTGATCAAACTATGTGATCAAATTGATGGAATGAGTGTCTGATCAAACTATGTGATCAAATTGATGGAATGAGTGTCTGATCAAACTATGTGATCAAATTGATGGAATGAGTGTCTGATCAAACTATGTGATCAAATTGATGGAATGAGTGTCTGATCAAACTATGTGATCAAATTGATGGAATGAGTGTCTGATCAAACTATGTGATCAAATTGATGGAATGAGTGTCTGATCAAACTATGTGATCAAATTGATGGAATGAGTGTCTGATCAAACTATGTGATCAAATTGATGGAATGAGTGTCTGATCAAACTATGTGATCAAATTGATGGAATGTGTGTCTGATCAAACTATGTGATCAAATTGATGGAATGAGTGTCTGATCAAACTATGTGATCAAATTGATGGAATGAGTGTCTGATCAAACTATGTGATCAAATTGATGGAATGAGTGTCTGATCAAACTATGTGATCAAATTGATGGAATGAGTGTCTGATCAAACTATGTGATCAAATTGATGGAATGAGTGTCTGATCAAACTATGTGATCAAATTGATGGAATGAGTGTCTGATCAAACTATGTGATCAAATTGATGGAATGAGTGTCTGATCAAACTATGTGATCAAATTGATGGAATGAGTGTCTGATCAAACTATGTGATCAAATTGATGGAATGAGTGTCTGATCAAACTATGTGATCAAATTGATGGAATGAGTGTCTGATCAAACTATGTGATCAAATTGATGGAATGAGTGTCTGATCAAACTATGTGATCAAATTGATGGAATGAGTGTCTGATCAAACTATGTGATCAAATTGATGGAATGAGTGTCTGATCAAACTATGTGATCAAATTGATGGAAATGAGTGTCTGATCAAACTATGTGATCAAATTGATGGAATGAGTGTCTGATCAAACTATGTGATCAAATTGATGGAATGAGTGTCTGATCAAACTATGTGATCAAATTGATGGAATGAGTGTCTGATCAAACTATGTGATCAAATTGATGGAATGAGTGTCTGATCAAACTATGTGATCAAATTGATGGAATGAGTGTCTGATCAAACTATGTGATCAAATTGATGGAATGAGTGTCTGATCAAACTATGTGATCAAATTGATGGAATGTGTGTCTGATCAAACTATGTGATCAAATTGATGGAATGAGTGTCTGATCAAACTATGTGATCAAATTGATGGAATGAGTGTCTGATCAAACTATGTGATCAAATTGATGGAATGAGTGTCTGATCAAACTATGTGATCAAATTGATGGAATGAGTGTCTGATCAAACTATGTGATCAAATTGATGGAATGAGTGTCTGATCAAACTATGTGATCAAATTGATGGAATGAGTGTCTGATCAAACTATGTGATCAAATTGATGGAATGAGTGTCTGATCAAACTATGTGATCAAATTGATGGAATGAGTGTCTGATCAAACTATGTGATCAAATTGATGGAATGAGTGTCTGATCAAACTATGTGATCAAATTGATGGAATGAGTGTCTGATCAAACTATGTGATCAAATTGATGGAATGAGTGTCTGATCAAACTATGTGATCAAATTGATGGAATGAGTGTCTGATCAAACTATGTGATCAAATTGATGGAATGAGTGTCTGATCAAACTATGTGATCAAATTGATGGAATGAGTGTCTGATCAAACTATGTGATCAAATTGATGGAATGAGTGTCTGATCAAACTATGTGATCAAATTGATGGAATGTGTGTCTGATCAAACTATGTGATCAAATTGATGGAATGAGTGTCTGATCAAACTATGTGATCAAATTGATGGAATGAGTGTCTGATCAAACTATGTGATCAAATTGATGGAATGAGTGTCTGATCAAACTATGTGATCAAATTGATGGAATGAGTGTCTGATCAAACTATGTGATCAAATTGATGGAATGAGTGTCTGATCAAACTATGTGATCAAATTGATGGAATGAGTGTCTGATCAAACTATGTGATCAAATTGATGGAATGAGTGTCTGATCAAACTATGTGATCAAATTGATGGAATGAGTGTCTGATCAAACTATGTGATCAAATTGATGGAATGAGTGTCTGATCAAACTATGTGATCAAATTGATGGAATGAGTGTCTGATCAAACTATGTGATCAAATTGATGGAATGAGTGTCTGATCAAACTATGTGATCAAATTGATGGAATGAGTGTCTGATCAAACTATGTGATCAAATTGATGGAATGAGTGTCTGATCAAACTATGTGATCAAATTGATGGAATGAGTGTCTGATCAAACTATGTGATCAAATTGATGGAATGAGTGTCTGATCAAACTATGTGATCAAATTGATGGAATGAGTGTCTGATCAAACTATGTGATCAAATTGATGGAATGAGTGTCTGATCAAACTATGTGATCAAATTGATGGAATGAGTGTGTGATCAAACTGATCAAACTATGTGATCAAATTGATGGAATGAGTGTCTGATCAAACTATGTGATCAAATTGATGGAATGAGTGTCTGATCAAACTATGTGATCAAATTGATGGAATGAGTGTCTGATCAAACTATGTGATCAAATTGATGGAATGAGTGTCTGATCAAACTATGTGATCAAATTGATGGAATGAGTGTCTGATCAAACTATGTGATCAAATTGATAAAATGAGTGTCTGATCAAACTATGTGATCAAATTGATGGAATGAGTGTCTGATCAAACTATGTGATCAAATTGATGGAATGAGTGTCTGATCAAACTATGTGATCAAATTGATGGAATGAGTGTGTGATCAAACTATGTGATCAAATTGATGGAATGAGTGTCTGATCAAACTATGTGATCAAATTGATGGAATGTGTGTCTGATCAAACTATGTGATCAAATTGATGGAATGAGTGTCTGATCAAACTATGTGATCAAATTGATGGAATGAGTGTCTGATCAAACTATGTGATCAAATTGATGGAATGAGTGTCTGATCAAACTATGTGATCAAATTGATGGAATGAGTGTCTGATCAAACTATGTGATCAAATTGATGGAATGAGTGTCTGATCAAACTATGTGATCAAATTGATGGAATGTGTGTGTGATCAAACTATGTGATCAAATTGATGGAATGAGTGTCTGATCAAACTATGTGATCAAATTGATGGAATGAGTGTCTGATCAAACTATCTGATAAAATTGATGGAATGAGTGTCTGATCAAACTATGTGATCAAATTGATGGAATGAGTGTCTGATCAAACTATGTGATCAAATTGATGGAATGAGTGTCTGATCAAACTATGTGATCAAATTGATGGAATGAGTGTCTGATCAAACTATGTGATCAAATTGATGGAATGAGTGTCTGATCAAACTATGTGATCAAATTGATGGAATGAGTGTCTGATCAAACTATGTGATCAAATTGATGGAATGAGTGTCTGATCAAACTATGTGATCAAATTGATGGAATGAGTGTCTGATCAAACTATGTGATCAAATTGATGGAATGAGTGTCTGATCAAACTATGTGATCAAATTGATGGAATGTGTGTCTGATCAAACTATGTGATCAAATTGATGGAATGAGTGTCTGATCAAACTATGTGATCAAATTGATGGAATGAGTGTCTGATCAAACTATGTGATCAAATTGATGGAATGAGTGTCTGATCAAACTATGTGATCAAATTGATGGAATGAGTGTCTGATCAAACTATGTGATCAAATTGATGGAATGAGTGTCTGATCAAACTATGTGATCAAATTGATGGAATGTGTGTCTGATCAAACTATGTGATCAAATTGATGGAATGAGTGTCTGATCAAACTATGTGATCAAATTGATGGAATGAGTGTCTGATCAAACTATGTGATCAAATTGATGGAATGAGTGTCTGATCAAACTATGTGATCAAATTGATGGAATGAGTGTCTGATCAAACTATGTGATCAAATTGATGGAATGAGTGTCTGATCAAACTATGTGATCAAATTGATGGAATGAGTGTCTGATCAAACTATGTGATCAAATTGATGGAATGAGTGTCTGATCAAACTATGTGATCAAATTGATGGAATGAGTGTCTGATCAAACTATGTGATCAAATTGATGGAATGAGTGTCTGATCAAACTATGTGATCAAATTGATGGAATGAGTGTCTGATCAAACTATGTGATCAAATTGATGGAATGAGTGTCTGATCAAACTATGTGATCAAATTGATGGAATGAGTGTCTGATCAAACTATGTGATCAAATTGATGGAATGAGTGTCTGATCAAACTATGTGATCAAATTGATGGAATGAGTGTCTGATCAAACTATGTGATCAAATTGATGGAATGAGTGTCTGATCAAACTATGTGATCAAATTGATGGAATGAGTGTCTGATCAAACTATGTGATCAAATTGATGGAATGAGTGTCTGATCAAACTATGTGATCAAATTGATGGAATGAGTGTCTGATCAAACTATGTGATCAAATTGATGGAATGAGTGTCTGATCAAACTATGTGATCAAATTGATGGAATGAGTGTCTGATCAAACTATGTGATCAAATTGATGGAATATGTGTCTGATCAAACTATGTGATCAAATTGATGGAATGAGTGTCTGATCAAACTATGTGATCAAATTGATGGAATGAGTGTCTGATCAAACTATGTGATCAAATTGATGGAATGTGTCTGATCAAACTATGTGATCAAATTGATGGAATATGTGTGTCTGATCAAACTATGTGATCAAATTGATGGAATGTGTGTCTGATCAAACTATGTGATCAAATTGATGGAATGAGTGTCTGATCAAACTATGTGATCAAATTGATGGAATGAGTGTCTGATCAAACTATGTGATCAAATTGATGGAATGAGTGTCTGATCAAACTATGTGATCAAATTGATGGAATGAGTGTCTGATCAAACTATGTGATCAAATTGATGGAATGAGTGTCTGATCAAACTATGTGATCAAATTGATGGAATGAGTGTCTGATCAAACTATGTGATCAAATTGATGGAATGAGTGTCTGATCAAACTATGTGATCAAATTGATGGAATGAGTGTCTGATCAAACTATGTGATCAAATTGATGGAATGAGTGTCTGATCAAACTATGTGATCAAATTGATGGAATATGTGTCTGATCAAACTATGTGATCAAATTGATGGAATGAGTGTCTGATCAAACTATGTGATCAAATTGATGGAATGAGTGTCTGATCAAACTATGTGATCAAATTGATGGAATGAGTGTCTGATCAAACTATGTGATCAAATTGATGGAATGAGTGTCTGATCAAACTATGTGATCAAATTGATGGAATGAGTGTCTGATCAAACTATGTGATCAAATTGATGGAATGAGTGTCTGATCAAACTATGTGATCAAATTGATGGAATGAGTGTCTGATCAAACTATGTGATCAAATTGATGGAATGAGTGTCTGATCAAACTATGTGATCAAATTGATGGAATGAGTGTCTGATCAAACTATGTGATCAAATTGATGGAATGAGTGTGTGATCAAACTATGTGATCAAATTGATGGAATGAGTGTCTGATCAAACTATGTGATCAAATTGATGGAATGAGTGTCTGATCAAACTATGTGATCAAATTGATGGAATGAGTGTCTGATCAAACTATGTGATCAAATTGATGGAATGAGTGTCTGATCAAACTATGTGATCAAATTGATGGAATGAGTGTCTGATCAAACTATGTGATCAAATTGATGGAATGAGTGTCTGATCAAACTATGTGATCAAATTGATGGAATGAGTGTCTGATCAAACTATGTGATCAAATTGATGGAATGAGTGTCTGATCAAACTATGTGATCAAATTGATGGAATGAGTGTCTGATCAAACTATGTGATCAAATTGATGGAATGAGTGTCTGATCAAACTATGTGATCAAATTGATGGAATGAGTGTCTGATCAAACTATGTGATCAAATTGATGGAATGAGTGTCTGATCAAACTATGTGATCAAATTGATGGAATGAGTGTCTGATCAAACTATGTGATCAAATTGATGGAATGAGTGTCTGATCAAACTATGTGATCAAATTGATGGAATGAGTGTCTGATCAAACTATGTGATCAAATTGATGGAATGAGTGTCTGATCAAACTATGTGATCAAATTGATGGAATGAGTGTCTGATCAAACTATGTGATCAAATTGATGGAATGAGTGTCTGATCAAACTATGTGATCAAATTGATGGAATGAGTGTCTGATCAAACTATGTGATCAAATTGATGGAATGAGTGTCTGATCAAACTATGTGATCAAATTGATGGAATGTGTGTCTGATCAAACTATGTGATCAAATTGATGGAATGAGTGTCTGATCAAACTATGTGATCAAATTGATGGAATGAGTGTCTGATCAAACTATGTGATCAAATTGATGGAATGAGTGTCTGATCAAACTATGTGATCAAATTGATGGAATGAGTGTCTGATCAAACTATGTGATCAAATTGATGGAATGAGTGTCTGATCAAACTATGTGATCAAATTGATGGAATGAGTGTCTGATCAAACTATGTGATCAAATTGATGGAATGTGTGTCTGATCAAACTATGTGATCAAATTGATGGAATGAGTGTCTGATCAAACTATGTGATCAAATTGATGGAATGAGTGTCTGATCAAACTATGTGATCAAATTGATGGAATGAGTGTCTGATCAAACTATGTGATCAAATTGATGGAATGAGTGTCTGATCAAACTATGTGATCAAATTGATGGAATGAGTGTCTGATCAAACTATGTGATCAAATTGATGGAATGAGTGTCTGATCAAACTATGTGATCAAATTGATGGAATGAGTGTCTGATCAAACTATGTGATCAAATTGATGGAATGTGTGTCTGATCAAACTATGTGATCAAATTGATGGAATGAGTGTCTGATCAAACTATGTGATCAAATTGATGGAATGAGTGTCTGATCAAACTATGTGATCAAATTGATGGAATGAGTGTCTGATCAAACTATGTGATCAAATTGATGGAATGAGTGTCTGATCAAACTATGTGATCAAATTGATGGAATGAGTGTCTGATCAAACTATGTGATCAAATTGATGGAATGAGTGTCTGATCAAACTATGTGATCAAATTGATGGAATGAGTGTCTGATCAAACTATGTGATCAAATTGATGGAATGAGTGTCTGATCAAACTATGTGATCAAATTGATGGAATGAGTGTCTGATCAAACTATGTGATCAAATTGATGGAATGAGTGTCTGATCAAACTATGTGATCAAATTGATGGAATGAGTGTCTGATCAAACTATGTGATCAAATTGATGGAATGAGTGTCTGATCAAACTATGTGATCAAATTGATGGAATGAGTGTCTGATCAAACTATGTGATCAAATTGATGGAATGAGTGTCTGATCAAATATAGATGTGATCAAATTGATCAATCAAACTATGTGATCAAATTGATGGAATGAGTGTCTGATCAAACTATGTGATCAAATTGATGGAATGAGTGTCTGATCAAACTATGTGATCAAATTGATGGAATGAGTGTCTGATCAAACTATGTGATCAAATTGATGGAATGAGTGTCTGATCAAACTATGTGATCAAATTGATGGAATGAGTGTCTGATCAAACTATGTGATCAAATTGATGGAATGAGTGTCTGATCAAACTATGTGATCAAATTGATGGAATGAGTGTCTGATCAAACTATGTGATCAAATTGATGGAATGAGTGTCTGATCAAACTATGTGATCAAATTGATGGAATGAGTGTCTGATCAAACTATGTGATCAAATTGATGGAATGAGTGTCTGATCAAACTATGTGATCAAATTGATGGAATGAGTGTCTGATCAAACTATGTGATCAAATTGATGGAATGAGTGTCTGATCAAACTATGTGATCAAATTGATGGAATGAGTGTCTGATCAAACTATGTGATCAAATTGATGGAATGAGTGTCTGATCAAACTATGTGATCAAATTGATGGAATGAGTGTCTGATCAAACTATGTGATCAAATTGATGGAATGTGTGTCTGATCAAACTATGTGATCAAATTGATGGAATGAGTGTCTGATCAAACTATGTGATCAAATTGATGGAATGAGTGTCTGATCAAACTATGTGATCAAATTGATGGAATGAGTGTCTGATCAAACTATGTGATCAAATTGATGGAATGAGTGTCTGATCAAACTATGTGATCAAATTGATGGAATGAGTGTCTGATCAAACTATGTGATCAAATTGATGGAATGAGTGTCTGATCAAACTATGTGATCAAATTGATGGAATGAGTGTCTGATCAAACTATGTGATCAAATTGATGGAATGAGTGTCTGATCAAACTATGTGATCAAATTGATGGAATGAGTGTCTGATCAAACTATGTGATCAAATTGATGGAATGAGTGTCTGATCAAACTATGTGATCAAATTGATGGAATGAGTGTCTGATCAAACTATGTGATCAAATTGATGGAATGAGTGTCTGATCAAACTATGTGATCAAATTGATGGAATGAGTGTCTGATCAAACTATGTGATCAAATTGATGGAATGAGTGTCTGATCAAACTATGTGATCAAATTGATGGAATGAGTGTCTGATCAAACTATGTGATCAAATTGATGGAATGAGTGTCTGATCAAACTATGTGATCAAATTGATGGAATGAGTGTCTGATCAAACTATGTGATCAAATTGATGGAATGAGTGTCTGATCAAACTATGTGATCAAATTGATGGAATGAGTGTCTGATCAAACTATGTGATCAAATTGATGGAATGAGTGTCTGATCAAACTATGTGATCAAATTGATGGAATGAGTGTCTG
Source organism: Tachypleus tridentatus (assembly GCF_004210375.1). Taxonomy (NCBI): domain Eukaryota; kingdom Metazoa; phylum Arthropoda; class Merostomata; order Xiphosura; family Limulidae; genus Tachypleus; species Tachypleus tridentatus. The sequence goes on from NW_027467782.1 coordinate 35,458,345, forward strand.
ATCAAACTATGTGATCAAATTGATGGAATGAGTGTCTGATCAAACTATGTGATCAAATTGATGGAATGAGTGTCTGATCAAACTATGTGATCAAATTGATGGAATGAGTGTCTGATCAAACTATGTGATCAAATTGATGGAATGTGTGTCTGATCAAACTATGTGATCAAATTGATGGAATGAGTGTCTGATCAAACTATGTGATCAAATTGATGGAATGAGTGTCTGATCAAACTATGTGATCAAATTGATGGAATGAGTGTCTGATCAAACTATGTGATCAAATTGATGGAATGAGTGTCTGATCAAACTATGTGATCAAATTGATGGAATGAGTGTCTGATCAAACTATGTGATCAAATTGATGGAATGAGTGTCTGATCAAACTATGTGATCAAATTGATGGAATGAGTGTCTGATCAAACTATGTGATCAAATTGATGGAATGAGTGTCTGATCAAACTATGTGATCAAATTGATGGAATGAGTGTCTGATCAAACTATGTGATCAAATTGATGGAATGAGTGTCTGATCAAACTATGTGATCAAATTGATGGAATGAGTGTCTGATCAAACTATGTGATCAAATTGATGGAATGAGTGTCTGATCAAACTATGTGATCAAATTGATGGAATGAGTGTCTGATCAAACTATGTGATCAAATTGATGGAATGAGTGTCTGATCAAACTATGTGATCAAATTGATGGAATGAGTGTCTGATCAAACTATGTGATCAAATGATGGAATGAGTGTCTGATCAAACTATGTGATCAAATTGATGGAATGAGTGTCTGATCAAACTATGTGATCAAATTGATGGAATGAGTGTCTGATCAAACTATGTGATCAAATTGATGGAATGAGTGTCTGATCAAACTATGTGATCAAATTGATGGAATGAGTGTCTGATCAAACTATGTGATCAAATTGATGGAATGAGTGTCTGATCAAACTATGTGATCAAATTGATGGAATGAGTGTCTGATCAAACTATGTGATCAAATTGATGGAATGAGTGTCTGATCAAACTATGTGATCAAATTGATGGAATGAGTGTCTGATCAAACTATGTGATCAAATTGATGGAATGAGTGTCTGATCAAACTATGTGATCAAATTGATGGAATGAGTGTCTGATCAAACTATGTGATCAAATTGATGGAATGAGTGTCTGATCAAACTATGTGATCAAATTGATGGAATGAGTGTCTGATCAAACTATGTGATCAAATTGATGGAATGAGTGTCTGATCAAACTATGTGATCAAATTGATGGAATGAGTGTCTGATCAAACTATGTGATCAAATTGATGGAATGAGTGTCTGATCAAACTATGTGATCAAATTGATGGAATGAGTGTCTGATCAAACTATGTGATCAAATTGATGGAATGAGTGTCTGATCAAACTATGTGATCAAATTGATGGAATGAGTGTCTGATCAAACTATGTGATCAAATTGATGGAATGTGTGTCTGATCAAACTATGTGATCAAATTGATGGAATGAGTGTCTGATCAAACTATGTGATCAAATTGATGGAATGAGTGTCTGATCAAACTATGTGATCAAATTGATGGAATGAGTGTCTGATCAAACTATGTGATCAAATTGATGGAATGAGTGTCTGATCAAACTATGTGATCAAATTGATGGAATGAGTGTCTGATCAAACTATGTGATCAAATTGATGGAATGAGTGTCTGATCAAACTATGTGATCAAATTGATGGAATGAGTGTCTGATCAAACTATGTGATCAAATTGATGGAATGAGTGTCTGATCAAACTATGTGATCAAATTGATGGAATGAGTGTCTGATCAAACTATGTGATCAAATTGATGGAATGAGTGTCTGATCAAACTATGTGATCAAATTGATGGAATGAGTGTCTGATCAAACTATGTGATCAAATTGATGGAATGAGTGTCTGATCAAACTATGTGATCAAATTGATGGAATGAGTGTCTGATCAAACTATGTGATCAAATTGATGGAATGAGTGTCTGATCAAACTATGTGATCAAATTGATGGAATGAGTGTCTGATCAAACTATGTGATCAAATTGATGGAATGAGTGTCTGATCAAACTATGTGATCAAATTGATGGAATGAGTGTCTGATCAAACTATGTGATCAAATTGATGGAATGAGTGTCTGATCAAACTATGTGATCAAATTGATGGAATGAGTGTCTGATCAAACTATGTGATCAAATTGATGGAATGAGTGTCTGATCAAACTATGTGATCAAATTGATGGAATGAGTGTCTGATCAAACTATGTGATCAAATTGATGGAATGAGTGTCTGATCAAACTATGTGATCAAATTGATGGAATGAGTGTCTGATCAAACTATGTGATCAAATTGATGGAATGAGTGTCTGATCAAACTATGTGATCAAATTGATGGAATGAGTGTCTGATCAAACTATGTGATCAAATTGATGGAATGAGTGTCTGATCAAACTATGTGATCAAATTGATGGAATGAGTGTCTGATCAAACTATGTGATCAAATTGATGGAATGAGTGTCTGATCAAACTATGTGATCAAATTGATGGAATGAGTGTCTGATCAAACTATGTGATCAAATTGATGGAATGAGTGTCTGATCAAACTATGTGATCAAATTGATGGAATGAGTGTCTGATCAAACTATGTGATCAAATTGATGGAATGAGTGTCTGATCAAACTATGTGATCAAATTGATGGAATGAGTGTCTGATCAAACTATGTGATCAAATTGATGGAATGAGTGTCTGATCAAACTATGTGATCAAATTGATGGAATGAGTGTCTGATCAAACTATGTGATCAAATTGATGGAATGAGTGTCTGATCAAACTATGTGATCAAATTGATGGAATGAGTGTCTGATCAAACTATGTGATCAAATTGATGGAATGAGTGTCTGATCAAACTATGTGATCAAATTGATGGAATGAGTGTCTGATCAAACTATGTGATCAAATTGATGGAATGAGTGTCTGATCAAACTATGTGATCAAATTGATGGAATGAGTGTCTGATCAAACTATGTGATCAAATTGATGGAATGAGTGTCTGATCAAACTATGTGATCAAATTGATGGAATGAGTGTCTGATCAAACTATGTGATCAAATTGATGGAATGAGTGTCTGATCAAACTATGTGATCAAATTGATGGAATGAGTGTCTGATCAAACTATGTGATCAAATTGATGGAATGAGTGTCTGATCAAACTATGTGATCAAATTGATGGAATGAGTGTCTGATCAAACTATGTGATCAAATTGATGGAATGAGTGTCTGATCAAACTATGTGATCAAATTGATGGAATGAGTGTCTGATCAAACTATGTGATCAAATTGATGGAATGAGTGTCTGATCAAACTATGTGATCAAATTGATGGAATGAGTGTCTGATCAAACTATGTGATCAAATTGATGGAATGAGTGTCTGATCAAACTATGTGATCAAATTGATGGAATGAGTGTCTGATCAAACTATGTGATCAAATTGATGGAATGAGTGTCTGATCAAACTATGTGATCAAATTGATGGAATGAGTGTCTGATCAAACTATGTGATCAAATTGATGGAATGAGTGTCTGATCAAACTATGTGATCAAATTGATGGAATGAGTGTCTGATCAAACTATGTGATCAAATTGATGGAATGAGTGTCTGATCAAACTATGTGATCAAATTGATGGAATGAGTGTCTGATCAAACTATGTGATCAAATTGATGGAATAGTGTCTGATCAAACTATGTGATCAAATTGATGGAATGAGTGTCTGATCAAACTATGTGATCAAATTGATGGAATGAGTGTCTGATCAAACTATGTGATCAAATTGATGGAATGAGTGTCTGATCAAACTATGTGATCAAATTGATGGAATGAGTGTCTGATCAAACTATGTGATCAAATTGATGGAATGAGTGTCTGATCAAACTATGTGATCAAATTGATGGAATGAGTGTCTGATCAAACTATGTGATCAAATTGATGGAATGAGTGTCTGATCAAACTATGTGATCAAATTGATGGAATGATGTGTCTGATCAAACTATGTGATCAAATTGATGGAATGATGTGTCTGATCAAACTATGTGATCAAATTGATGGAATGAGTGTCTGATCAAACTATGTGATCAAATTGATGGAATGAGTGTCTGATCAAACTATGTGATCAAATTGATGGAATGAGTGTCTGATCAAACTATGTGATCAAATTGATGGAATGAGTGTCTGATCAAACTATGTGATCAAATTGATGGAATGAGTGTCTGATCAAACTATGTGATCAAATTGATGGAATGAGTGTCTGATCAAACTATGTGATCAAATTGATGGAATGAGTGTCTGATCAAACTATGTGATCAAATTGATGGAATGAGTGTCTGATCAAACTATGTGATCAAATTGATGGAATGAGTGTCTGATCAAACTATGTGATCAAATTGATGGAATGAGTGTCTGATCAAACTATGTGATCAAATTGATGGAATGAGTGTCTGATCAAACTATGTGATCAAATTGATGGAATGAGTGTCTGATCAAACTATGTGATCAAATTGATGGAATGAGTGTCTGATCAAACTATGTGATCAAATTGATGGAATGAGTGTCTGATCAAACTATGTGATCAAATTGATGGAATGAGTGTCTGATCAAACTATGTGATCAAATTGATGGAATGAGTGTCTGATCAAACTATGTGATCAAATTGATGGAATGAGTGTCTGATCAAACTATGTGATCAAATTGATGGAATGAGTGTCTGATCAAACTATGTGATCAAATTGATGGAATGAGTGTCTGATCAAACTATGTGATCAAATTGATGGAATGAGTGTCTGATCAAACTATGTGATCAAATTGATGGAATGAGTGTCTGATCAAACTATGTGATCAAATTGATGGAATGAGTGTCTGATCAAACTATGTGATCAAATTGATGGAATGAGTGTCTGATCAAACTATGTGATCAAATTGATGGAATGAGTGTCTGATCAAACTATGTGATCAAATTGATGGAATGAGTGTCTGATCAAACTATGTGATCAAATTGATGGAATGAGTGTCTGATCAAACTATGTGATCAAATTGATGGAATGAGTGTCTGATCAAACTATGTGATCAAATTGATGGAATGAGTGTCTGATCAAACTATGTGATCAAATTGATGGAATGAGTGTCTGATCAAACTATGTGATCAAATTGATGGAATGAGTGTCTGATCAAACTATGTGATCAAATTGATGGAATGAGTGTCTGATCAAACTATGTGATCAAATTGATGGAATGAGTGTCTGATCAAACTATGTGATCAAATTGATGGAATGAGTGTCTGATCAAACTATGTGATCAAATTGATGGAATGAGTGTCTGATCAAACTATGTGATCAAATTGATGGAATGAGTGTCTGATCAAACTATGTGATCAAATTGATGGAATGAGTGTCTGATCAAACTATGTGATCAAATTGATGGAATGAGTGTCTGATCAAACTATGTGATCAAATTGATGGAATGAGTGTCTGATCAAACTATGTGATCAAATTGATGGAATGAGTGTCTGATCAAACTATGTGATCAAATTGATGGAATGAGTGTCTGATCAAACTATGTGATCAAATTGATGGAATGAGTGTCTGATCAAACTATGTGATCAAATTGATGGAATGAGTGTCTGATCAAACTATGTGATCAAATTGATGGAATGAGTGTCTGATCAAACTATGTGATCAAATTGATGGAATGAGTGTCTGATCAAACTATGTGATCAAATTGATGGAATGAGTGTCTGATCAAACTATGTGATCAAATTGATGGAATGAGTGTCTGATCAAACTATGTGATCAAATTGATGGAATGAGTGTCTGATCAAACTATGTGATCAAATTGATGGAATGAGTGTCTGATCAAACTATGTGATCAAATTGATGGAATGAGTGTCTGATCAAACTATGTGATCAAATTGATGGAATGAGTGTCTGATCAAACTATGTGATCAAATTGATGGAATGAGTGTCTGATCAAACTATGTGATCAAATTGATGGAATGAGTGTCTGATCAAACTATGTGATCAAATTGATGGAATGAGTGTCTGATCAAACTATGTGATCAAATTGATGGAATGAGTGTCTGATCAAACTATGTGATCAAATTGATGGAATGAGTGTCTGATCAAACTATGTGATCAAATTGATGGAATGAGTGTCTGATCAAACTATGTGATCAAATTGATGGAATGAGTGTCTGATCAAACTATGTGATCAAATTGATGGAATGAGTGTCTGATCAAACTATGTGATCAAATTGATGGAATGAGTGTCTGATCAAACTATGTGATCAAATTGATGGAATGAGTGTCTGATCAAACTATGTGATCAAATTGATGGAATGAGTGTCTGATCAAACTATGTGATCAAATTGATGGAATGAGTGTCTGATCAAACTATGTGATCAAATTGATGGAATGAGTGTCTGATCAAACTATGTGATCAAATTGATGGAATGTGTGTCTGATCAAACTATGTGATCAAATTGATGGAATGAGTGTCTGATCAAACTATGTGATCAAATTGATGGAATGAGTGTCTGATCAAACTATGTGATCAAATTGATGGAATGAGTGTCTGATCAAACTATGTGATCAAATTGATGGAATGAGTGTCTGATCAAACTATGTGATCAAATTGATGGAATGAGTGTCTGATCAAACTATGTGATCAAATTGATGGAATGAGTGTCTGATCAAACTATGTGATCAAATTGATGGAATGAGTGTCTGATCAAACTATGTGATCAAATTGATGGAATGAGTGTCTGATCAAACTATGTGATCAAATTGATGGAATGAGTGTCTGATCAAACTATGTGATCAAATTGATGGAATGAGTGTCTGATCAAACTATGTGATCAAATTGATGGAATGAGTGTCTGATCAAACTATGTGATCAAATTGATGGAATGAGTGTCTGATCAAACTATGTGATCAAATTGATGGAATGAGTGTCTGATCAAACTATGTGATCAAATTGATGGAATGAGTGTCTGATCAAACTATGTGATCAAATTGATGGAATGTGTCTGATCAAACTATGTGATCAAATTGATGGAATGAGTGTCTGATCAAACTATGTGATCAAATTGATGGAATGAGTGTCTGATCAAACTATGTGATCAAATTGATGGAATGAGTGTCTGATCAAACTATGTGATCAAATTGATGGAATGAGTGTCTGATCAAACTATGTGATCAAATTGATGGAATGAGTGTCTGATCAAACTATGTGATCAAATTGATGGAATGAGTGTCTGATCAAACTATGTGATCAAATTGATGGAATGAGTGTCTGATCAAACTATGTGATCAAATTGATGGAATGAGTGTCTGATCAAACTATGTGATCAAATTGATGGAATGAGTGTCTGATCAAACTATGTGATCAAATTGATGGAATGAGTGTCTGATCAAACTATGTGATCAAATTGATGGAATGAGTGTCTGATCAAACTATGTGATCAAATTGATGGAATGAGTGTCTGATCAAACTATGTGATCAAATTGATGGAATGAGTGTCTGATCAAACTATGTGATCAAATTGATGGAATGAGTGTCTGATCAAACTATGTGATCAAATTGATGGAATGAGTGTCTGATCAAACTATGTGATCAAATTGATGGAATGAGTGTCTGATCAAACTATGTGATCAAATTGATGGAATGAGTGTCTGATCAAACTATGTGATCAAATTGATGGAATGAGTGTCTGATCAAACTATGTGATCAAATTGATGGAATGAGTGTGATCAAACTATGTGATCAAATTGATGGAATGAGTGTCTGATCAAACTATGTGATCAAATTGATGGAATGAGTGTCTGATCAAACTATGTGATCAAATTGATGGAATGAGTGTCTGATCAAACTATGTGATCAAATTGATGGAATGAGTGTCTGATCAAACTATGTGATCAAATTGATGGAATGAGTGTCTGATCAAACTATGTGATCAAATTGATGGAATGAGTGTCTGATCAAACTATGTGATCAAATTGATGGAATGAGTGTCTGATCAAACTATGTGATCAAATTGATGGAATGAGTGTCTGATCAAACTATGTGATCAAATTGATGGAATGAGTGTCTGATCAAACTATGTGATCAAATTGATGGAATGAGTGTCTGATCAAACTATGTGATCAAATTGATGGAATGAGTGTCTGATCAAACTATGTGATCAAATTGATGGAATGAGTGTCTGATCAAACTATGTGATCAAATTGATGGAATGAGTGTCTGATCAAACTATGTGATCAAATTGATGGAATGATGTGTCTGATCAAACTATGTGATCAAATTGATGGAATGAGTGTCTGATCAAACTATGTGATCAAATTGATGGAATGAGTGTCTGATCAAACTATGTGATCAAATTGATGGAATGAGTGTCTGATCAAACTATGTGATCAAATTGATGGAATGAGTGTCTGATCAAACTATGTGATCAAATTGATGGAATGAGTGTCTGATCAAACTATGTGATCAAATTGATGGAATGAGTGTCTGATCAAACTATGTGATCAAATTGATGGAATGAGTGTCTGATCAAACTATGTGATCAAATTGATGGAATGAGTGTCTGATCAAACTATGTGATCAAATTGATGGAATCAAAGTGTCTGATCAAACTATGTGATCAAATTGATGGAATGAGTGTCTGATCAAACTATGTGATCAAATTGATGGAATGAGTGTCTGATCAAACTATGTGATCAAATTGATGGAATGAGTGTCTGATCAAACTATGTGATCAAATTGATGGAATGAGTGTCTGATCAAACTATGTGATCAAATTGATGGAATGAGTGTCTGATCAAACTATGTGATCAAATTGATGGAATGAGTGTCTGATCAAACTATGTGATCAAATTGATGGAATGAGTGTCTGATCAAACTATGTGATCAAATTGATGGAATGAGTGTCTGATCAAACTATGTGATCAAATTGATGGAATGAGTGTCTGATCAAACTATGTGATCAAATTGATGGAATGAGTGTCTGATCAAACTATGTGATCAAATTGATGGAATGAGTGTCTGATCAAACTATGTGATCAAATTGATGGAATGAGTGTCTGATCAAACTATGTGATCAAATTGATGGAATGAGTGTCTGATCAAACTATGTGATCAAATTGATGGAATGATGTGTCTGATCAAACTATGTGATCAAATTGATGGAATGAGTGTCTGATCAAACTATGTGATCAAATTGATGGAATGAGTGTCTGATCAAACTATGTGATCAAATTGATGGAATGAGTGTCTGATCAAACTATGTGATCAAATTGATGGAATGAGTGTCTGATCAAACTATGTGATCAAATTGATGGAATGAGTGTCTGATCAAACTATGTGATCAAATTGATGGAATGAGTGTCTGATCAAACTATGTGATCAAATTGATGGAATGAGTGTCTGATCAAACTATGTGATCAAATTGATGGAATGAGTGTCTGATCAAACTATGTGATCAAATTGATGGAATGAGTGTCTGATCAAACTATGTGATCAAATTGATGGAATGAGTGTCTGATCAAACTATGTGATCAAATTGATGGAATGAGTGTCTGATCAAACTATGTGATCAAATTGATGGAATGAGTGTCTGATCAAACTATGTGATCAAATTGATGGAATGAGTGTCTGATCAAACTATGTGATCAAATTGATGGAATGAGTGTCTGATCAAACTATGTGATCAAATTGATGGAATGAGTGTCTGATCAAACTATGTGATCAAATTGATGGAATGAGTGTCTGATCAAACTATGTGATCAAATTGATGGAATGAGTGTCTGATCAAACTATGTGATCAAATTGATGGAATGAGTGTCTGATCAAACTATGTGATCAAATTGATGGAATGAGTGTCTGATCAAACTATGTGATCAAATTGATGGAATGAGTGTCTGATCAAACTATGTGATCAAATTGATGGAATGTGTGTCTGATCAAACTATGTGATCAAATTGATGGAATGAGTGTCTGATCAAACTATGTGATCAAATTGATGGAATGAGTGTCTGATCAAACTATGTGATCAAATTGATGGAATGAGTGTCTGATCAAACTATGTGATCAAATTGATGGAATGAGTGTCTGATCAAACTATGTGATCAAATTGATGGAATGTGTGTCTGATCAAACTATGTGATCAAATTGATGGAATGAGTGTCTGATCAAACTATGTGATCAAATTGATGGAATGAGTGTGTGATCAAACTATGTGATCAAACTATGTGATCAAATTGATGGAATGAATGTGTCTGATCAAACTATGTGATCAAATTGATGGAATGAGTGTCTGATCAAACTATGTGATAATTGATCAAATTGATCAAACTATGTGATCAAATTGATGGAATGAGTGTCTGATCAAACTATGTGATCAAATTGATGGAATATGTGTCTGATCAAACTATGTGATCAAATTGATGGAATGAGTGTCTGATCAAACTATGTGATCAAATTGATGGAATGAGTGTCTGATCAAACTATGTGATCAAATTGATGGAATGAGTGTCTGATCAAACTATGTGATCAAATTGATGGAATGAGTGTCTGATCAAACTATGTGATCAAATTGATGGAATGTGTGTCTGATCAAACTATGTGATCAAATTGATGGAATGAGTGTCTGATCAAACTATGTGATCAAATTGATGGAATGAGTGTCTGATCAAACTATGTGATCAAATTGATGGAATGAGTGTCTGATCAAACTATGTGATCAAATTGATGGAATGAGTGTCTGATCAAACTATGTGATCAAATTGATGGAATGAGTGTCTGATCAAACTATGTGATCAAATTGATGGAATGAGTGTCTGATCAAACTATGTGATCAAATTGATGGAATGAGTGTCTGATCAAACTATGTGATCAAATTGATGGAATGAGTGTCTGATCAAACTATGTGATCAAATTGATGGAATGAGTGTCTGATCAAACTATGTGATCAAATTGATGGAATGAGTGTCTGATCAAACTATGTGATCAAATTGATGGAATGAGTGTCTGATCAAACTATGTGATCAAATTGATGGAATGAGTGTCTGATCAAACTATGTGATCAAATTGATGGAATGAGTGTCTGATCAAACTATGTGATCAAATTGATGGAATGAGTGTCTGATCAAACTATGTGATCAAATTGATGGAATGAGTGTCTGATCAAACTATGTGATCAAATTGATGGAATGAGTGTCTGATCAAACTATGTGATCAAATTGATGGAATGAGTGTCTGATCAAACTATGTGATCAAATTGATGGAATGAGTGTCTGATCAAACTATGTGATCAAATTGATGGAATGAGTGTCTGATCAAACTATGTGATCAAATTGATGGAATGAGTGTCTGATCAAACTATGTGATCAAATTGATGGAATGAGTGTCTGATCAAACTATGTGATCAAATTGATGGAATGAGTGTCTGATCAAACTATGTGATCAAATTGATGGAATGAGTGTCTGATCAAACTATGTGATCAAATTGATGGAATGAGTGTCTGATCAAACTATGTGATCAAATTGATGGAATGAGTGTCTGATCAAACTATGTGATCAAATTGATGGAATGAGTGTCTGATCAAACTATGTGATCAAATTGATGGAATGAGTGTCTGATCAAACTATGTGTCTGATCAAACTATGTGATCAAATTGATGGAATGAGTGTCTGATCAAACTATGTGATCAAATTGATGGAATGAGTGTCTGATCAAACTATGTGATCAAATTGATGGAATGAGTGTCTGATCAAACTATGTGATCAAATTGATGGAATGAGTGTCTGATCAAACTATGTGATCAAATTGATGGAATGAGTGTCTGATCAAACTATGTGATCAAATTGATGGAATGAGTGTCTGATCAAACTATGTGATCAAATTGATGGAATGAGTGTCTGATCAAACTATGTGATCAAATTGATGGAATGAGTGTCTGATCAAACTATGTGATCAAATTGATGGAATGAGTGTCTGATCAAACTATGTGATCAAATTGATGGAATGAGTGTCTGATCAAACTATGTGATCAAATTGATGGAATGAGTGTCTGATCAAACTATGTGATCAAATTGATGGAATGAGTGTCTGATCAAACTATGTGATCAAATTGATGGAATGAGTGTCTGATCAAACTATGTGATCAAATTGATGGAATGAGTGTCTGATCAAACTATGTGATCAAATTGATGGAATGAGTGTCTGATCAAACTATGTGATCAAATTGATGGAATGAGTGTCTGATCAAACTATGTGATCAAATTGATGGAATGAGTGTCTGATCAAACTATGTGATCAAATTGATGGAATGAGTGTCTGATCAAACTATGTGATCAAATTGATGGAATGAGTGTCTGATCAAACTATGTGATCAAATTGATGGAATGAGTGTCTGATCAAACTATGTGATCAAATTGATGGAATGAGTGTCTGATCAAACTATGTGATCAAATTGATGGAATGAGTGTCTGATCAAACTATGTGATCAAATTGATGGAATGAGTGTCTGATCAAACTATGTGATCAAATTGATGGAATGAGTGTCTGATCAAACTATGTGATCAAATTGATGGAATGAGTGTCTGATCAAACTATGTGTGATCAAATTGATGGAATGAGTGTCTGATCAAACTATGTGATCAAATTGATGGAATGAGTGTCTGATCAAACTATGTGATCAAATTGATGGAATGAGTGTCTGATCAAACTATGTGATCAAATTGATGGAATGAGTGTCTGATCAAACTATGTGATCAAATTGATGGAATGAGTGTCTGATCAAACTATGTGATCAAATTGATGGAATGAGTGTCTGATCAAACTATGTGATCAAATTGATGGAATGAGTGTCTGATCAAACTATGTGATCAAATTGATGGAATGAGTGTCTGATCAAACTATGTGATCAAATTGATGGAATGAGTGTCTGATCAAACTATGTGATCAAATTGATGGAATGAGTGTCTGATCAAACTATGTGATCAAATTGATGGAATGAGTGTCTGATCAAACTATGTGATCAAATTGATGGAATGAGTGTCTGATCAAACTATGTGATCAAATTGATGGAATGAGTGTCTGATCAAACTATGTGATCAAATTGATGGAATGAGTGTCTGATCAAACTATGTGATCAAATTGATGGAATGAGTGTCTGATCAAACTATGTGATCAAATTGATGGAATGAGTGTCTGATCAAACTATGTGATCAAATTGATGGAATGATGTGTCTGATCAAACTATGTGATCAAATTGATGTGATCAAATTGATGGAATGTGTCTGATCAAACTATGTGATCAAATTGATGGAATGAGTGTCTGATCAAACTATGTGATCAAATTGATGGAATGAGTGTCTGATCAAACTATGTGATCAAATTGATGGAATGAGTGTCTGATCAAACTATGTGATCAAATTGATGGAATGAGTGTCTGATCAAACTATGTGATCAAATTGATGGAATGAGTGTCTGATCAAACTATGTGATCAAATTGATGGAATGAGTGTCTGATCAAACTATGTGATCAAATTGATGGAATGAGTGTCTGATCAAACTATGTGATCAAATTGATGGAATGAGTGTCTGATCAAACTATGTGATCAAATTGATGGAATGAGTGTCTGATCAAACTATGTGATCAAATTGATGGAATGAGTGTCTGATCAAACTATGTGATCAAATTGATGGAATGAGTGTCTGATCAAACTATGTGATCAAATTGATGGAATGAGTGTCTGATCAAACTATGTGATCAAATTGATGGAATGAGTGTCTGATCAAACTATGTGATCAAATTGATGGAATGAGTGTCTGATCAAACTATGTGATCAAATTGATGGAATGAGTGTCTGATCAAACTATGTGATCAAATTGATGGAATGAGTGTCTGATCAAACTATGTGATCAAATTGATGGAATGAGTGTCTGATCAAACTATGTGATCAAATTGATGGAATGAGTGTCTGATCAAACTATGTGATCAAATTGATGGAATGTGTCTGATCAAACTATGTGATCAAATTGATGGAATGAGTGTCTGATCAAACTATGTGATCAAATTGATGGAATGAGTGTCTGATCAAACTATGTGATCAAATTGATGGAATGGAATAGTGTCTGATCAAACTATGTGATCAAATTGATGGAATGAGTGTCTGATCAAACTATGTGATCAAATTGATGGAATGAGTGTCTGATCAAACTATGTGATCAAATTGATGGAATGAGTGTCTGATCAAACTATGTGATCAAATTGATGGAATGAGTGTCTGATCAAACTATGTGATCAAATTGATGGAATGAGTGTCTGATCAAACTATGTGATCAAATTGATGGAATGAGTGTCTGATCAAACTATGTGATCAAATTGATGGAATGAGTGTCTGATCAAACTATGTGATCAAATTGATGGAATGAGTGTCTGATCAAACTATGTGATCAAATTGATGGAATGAGTGTCTGATCAAACTATGTGATCAAATTGATGGAATGAGTGTCTGATCAAACTATGTGATCAAATTGATGGAATGGAATGTGTCTGATCAAACTATGTCAAACTATGTGATCAAAAATTGATGGAATGAGTGTCTGATCAAACTATGTGATCAAATTGATGGAATGAGTGTCTGATCAAACTATGTGATCAAATTGATGGAATGAGTGTCTGATCAAACTATGTGATCAAATTGATGGAATGAGTGTCTGATCAAACTATGTGATCAAAATTGATGGAATGTGTGTCTGATCAAACTATGTGATCAAATTGATGGAATGAGTGTCTGATCAAACTATGTGATCAAATTGATGGAATGAGTGTCTGATCAAACTATGTGATCAAATTGATGGAATGAGTGTCTGATCAAACTATGTGATCAAATTGATGGAATGAGTGTCTGATCAAACTATGTGATCAAATTGATGGAATGAGTGTCTGATCAAACTATGTGATCAAATTGATGGAATGAGTGTCTGATCAAACTATGTGATCAAATTGATGGAATGATGTGTGTGATCAAACTATGTGATCAAATTGATGGAATGAGTGTCTGATCAAACTATGTGATCAAATTGATGGAATGAGTGTCTGATCAAACTATGTGATCAAATTGATGGAATGAGTGTCTGATCAAACTATGTGATCAAATGATGAATGTGTGTCTGATCAAACTATGTGATCAAATTGATGGAATGAGTGTCTGATCAAACTATGTGATCAAATTGATGGAATGAGTGTCTGATCAAACTATGTGATCAAATTGATGGAATGAGTGTCTGATCAAACTATGTGATCAAATTGATGGAATGAGTGTCTGATCAAACTATGTGATCAAATTGATGGAATGAGTGTCTGATCAAACTATGTGATCAAATTGATGGAATGAGTGTCTGATCAAACTATGTGATCAAATTGATGGAATGAGTGTCTGATCAAACTATGTGATCAAATTGATGGAATGAGTGTGTGATGATCAAACTATGTGATCAAAATTGATCAAAATGGAATGTGTCTGATCAAACTATGTGATCAAATTGATGGAATGAGTGTCTGATCAAACTATGTGATCAAATTGATGGAATGAGTGTCTGATCAAACTATGTGATCAAATTGATGGAATGAGTGTCTGATCAAACTATGTGATCAAATTGATGGAATATGAGTGTCTGATCAAACTATGTGATCAAATTGATGGAATGAGTGTCTGATCAAACTATGTGATCAAATTGATGGAATGAGTGTCTGATCAAACTATGTGATCAAATTGATGGAATGAGTGTCTGATCAAACTATGTGATCAAATTGATGGAATGAGTGTCTGATCAAACTATGTGATCAAATTGATGGAATGAGTGTCTGATCAAACTATGTGATCAAATTGATGGAATGTGTGTCTGATCAAACTATGTGATCAAATTGATGGAATGAGTGTCTGATCAAACTATGTGATCAAATTGATGGAATGAGTGTCTGATCAAACTATGTGATCAAATTGATGGAATGAGTGTCTGATCAAACTATGTGATCAAATTGATGGAATGAGTGTCTGATCAAACTATGTGATCAAATTGATGGAATGAGTGTCTGATCAAACTATGTGATCAAATTGATGGAATGAGTGTCTGATCAAACTATGTGATCAAATTGATGGAATGAGTGTCTGATCAAACTATGTGATCAAATTGATGGAATGAGTGTCTGATCAAACTATGTGATCAAATTGATGGAATGAGTGTCTGATCAAACTATGTGATCAAATTGATGGAATGAGTGTCTGATCAAACTATGTGATCAAATTGATGGAATGAGTGTCTGATCAAACTATGTGATCAAATTGATGGAATGAGTGTCTGATCAAACTATGTGATCAAATTGATGGAATGAGTGTCTGATCAAACTATGTGATCAAATTGATGGAATGTGTGTCTGATCAAACTATGTGATCAAATTGATGGAATGAGTGTCTGATCAAACTATGTGATCAAATTGATGGAATGAGTGTCTGATCAAACTATGTGATCAAATTGATGGAATGAGTGTCTGATCAAACTATGTGATCAAATTGATGGAATGAGTGTCTGATCAAACTATGTGATCAAATTGATGGAATGAGTGTCTGATCAAACTATGTGATCAAATTGATGGAATGAGTGTCTGATCAAACTATGTGATCAAATTGATGGAATGAGTGTCTGATCAAACTATGTGATCAAATTGATGGAATGAGTGTCTGATCAAACTATGTGATCAAATTGATGGAATGAGTGTCTGATCAAACTATGTGATCAAATTGATGGAATGAGTGTCTGATCAAACTATGTGATCAAATTGATGGAATGAGTGTCTGATCAAACTATGTGATCAAATTGATGGAATGAGTGTCTGATCAAACTATGTGATCAAATTGATGGAATGAGTGTCTGATCAAACTATGTGATCAAATTGATGGAATGAGTGTCTGATCAAACTATGTGATCAAATTGATGGAATGAGTGTCTGATCAAACTATGTGATCAAATTGATGGAATGAGTGTCTGATCAAACTATGTGATCAAATTGATGGAATGAGTGTCTGATCAAACTATGTGATCAAATTGATGGAATGAGTGTCTGATCAAACTATGTGATCAAATTGATGGAATGAGTGTCTGATCAAACTATGTGATCAAATTGATGGAATGAGTGTCTGATCAAACTATGTGATCAAATTGATGGAATGAGTGTCTGATCAAACTATGTGATCAAATTGATGGAATGAGTGTCTGATCAAACTATGTGATCAAATTGATGGAATGAGTGTCTGATCAAACTATGTGATCAAATTGATGGAATGAGTGTCTGATCAAACTATGTGATCAAATTGATGGAATGAGTGTCTGATCAAACTATGTGATCAAATTGATGGAATGAGTGTCTGATCAAACTATGTGATCAAATTGATGGAATGAGTGTCTGATCAAACTATGTGATCAAATTGATGGAATGATGTGTGTCTGATCAAACTATGTGATCAAATTGATGGAATGAGTGTCTGATCAAACTATGTGATCAAATTGATGGAATGAGTGTCTGATCAAACTATGTGATCAAATTGATGGAATGAGTGTCTGATCAAACTATGTGATCAAATTGATGGAATGAGTGTCTGATCAAACTATGTGATCAAATTGATGGAATGAGTGTCTGATCAAACTATGTGATCAAATTGATGGAATGAGTGTCTGATCAAACTATGTGATCAAATTGATGGAATGAGTGTCTGATCAAACTATGTGATCAAATTGATGGAATGAGTGTCTGATCAAACTATGTGATCAAATTGATGGAATGAGTGTCTGATCAAACTATGTGATCAAATTGATGGAATGAGTGTCTGATCAAACTATGTGATCAAATTGATGGAATGAGTGTCTGATCAAACTATGTGATCAAATGATGATGGAATGTGTGATCAAACTATGTGATCAAAAAATATGTGATCAAAATTGATCAAATTGATGGAATGTGTCTGATCAAACTATGTGATCAAATTGATGGAATGAGTGTCTGATCAAACTATGTGATCAAATTGATGGAATGAGTGTCTGATCAAACTATGTGATCAAATTGATGGAATGTGTGTCTGATCAAACTATGTGATCAAATTGATGGAATGAGTGTCTGATCAAACTATGTGATCAAATTGATGGAATGTGTCTGATCAAACTATGTGATCAAATTGATGGAATGAGTGTCTGATCAAACTATGTGATCAAATTGATGGAATGAGTGTCTGATCAAACTATGTGATCAAATTGATGGAATGAGTGTCTGATCAAACTATGTGATCAAATTGATGGAATGAGTGTCTGATCAAACTATGTGATCAAATTGATGGAATGAGTGTCTGATCAAACTATGTGATCAAATTGATGGAATGAGTGTCTGATCAAACTATGTGATCAAATTGATGGAATGAGTGTCTGATCAAACTATGTGATCAAATTGATGGAATGAGTGTCTGATCAAACTATGTGATCAAATTGATGGAATGAGTGTCTGATCAAACTATGTGATCAAATTGATGGAATGAGTGTCTGATCAAACTATGTGATCAAATTGATGGAATGAGTGTCTGATCAAACTATGTGATCAAATTGATGGAATGAGTGTCTGATCAAACTATGTGATCAAATTGATGTCTGATCAAAATGGAATGAGTGTCTGATCAAACTATGTGATCAAATTGATGGAATGAGTGTCTGATCAAACTATGTGATCAAATTGATGGAATGAGTGTCTGATCAAACTATGTGATCAAATTGATGGAATGAGTGTCTGATCAAACTATGTGATCAAATTGATGGAATGAGTGTCTGATCAAACTATGTGATCAAATTGATGGAATGAGTGTCTGATCAAACTATGTGATCAAATTGATGGAATGAGTGTCTGATCAAACTATGTGATCAAATTGATGGAATGAGTGTCTGATCAAACTATGTGATCAAATTGATGGAATGAGTGTCTGATCAAACTATGTGATCAAATTGATGGAATGAGTGTCTGATCAAACTATGTGATCAAATTGATGGAATGAGTGTCTGATCAAACTATGTGATCAAATTGATGGAATGTGTGTCTGATCAAACTATGTGATCAAATTGATGGAATAATGTGTGTCTGATCAAACTATGTGATCAAATTGATGGAATGATGTGTCTGATCAAACTATGTGATCAAATTGATGGAATGAGTGTCTGATCAAACTATGTGATCAAATTGATGGAATGAGTGTCTGATCAAACTATGTGATCAAATTGATGGAATGAGTGTCTGATCAAACTATGTGATCAAATTGATGGAATGAGTGTCTGATCAAACTATGTGATCAAATTGATGGAATGAGTGTCTGATCAAACTATGTGATCAAATTGATGGAATGAGTGTCTGATCAAACTATGTGATCAAATTGATGGAATGAGTGTCTGATCAAACTATGTGATCAAATTGATGGAATGAGTGTCTGATCAAACTATGTGATCAAATTGATGGAATGAGTGTCTGATCAAACTATGTGATCAAATTGATGGAATGAGTGTCTGATCAAACTATGTGATCAAATTGATGGAATGAGTGTCTGATCAAACTATGTGATCAAATTGATGGAATGAGTGTCTGATCAAACTATGTGATCAAATTGATGGAATGAGTGTCTGATCAAACTATGTGATCAAATTGATGGAATGAGTGTCTGATCAAACTATGTGATCAAATTGATGGAATGAGTGTCTGATCAAACTATGTGATCAAATTGATGGAATGAGTGTCTGATCAAACTATGTGATCAAATTGATGGAATGAGTGTCTGATCAAACTATGTGATCAAATTGATGGAATGAGTGTCTGATCAAACTATGTGATCAAATTGATGGAATGAGTGTCTGATCAAACTATGTGATCAAATTGATGGAATGAGTGTCTGATCAAACTATGTGATCAAATTGATGGAATGAGTGTCTGATCAAACTATGTGATCAAATTGATGGAATGTGTGTGATCAAACTATGTGATCAAATTGATGGAATATGTGATCAAAATTGATCAAATTGATGGAATGAGTGTCTGATCAAACTATGTGATCAAATTGATGGAATGAGTGTCTGATCAAACTATGTGATCAAATTGATGGAAAGTGTCTGATCAAACTATGTGATCAAATGGAATATGTCTGATCAAACTATGTGATCAAATTGATGGAATGAGTGTCTGATCAAACTATGTGATGATCAAACTATGTGATCAAATTGATGGAATGAGTGTCTGATCAAACTATGTGATCAAATTGATGGAATGAGTGTCTGATCAAACTATGTGATCAAATTGATGGAATGAGTGTCTGATCAAACTATGTGATCAAATTGATGGAATGAGTGTCTGATCAAACTATGTGATCAAATTGATGGAATGAGTGTCTGATCAAACTATGTGATCAAATTGATGGAATGAGTGTCTGATCAAACTATGTGATCAAATTGATGGAATGAGTGTCTGATCAAACTATGTGATCAAATTGATGGAATGAGTGTCTGATCAAACTATGTGATCAAATGATGATGGAATGAGTGTCTGATCAAACTATGTGATCAAATTGATGGAATGAGTGTCTGATCAAACTATGTGATCAAATTGATGGAATGTGATCAAACTATGTGATCAAATTGATGGAATGAGTGTCTGATCAAACTATGTGATCAAATTGATGGAATGAGTGTCTGATCAAACTATGTGATCAAATTGATGGAATGAGTGTCTGATCAAACTATGTGATCAAATTGATGGAATGAGTGTCTGATCAAACTATGTGATCAAATTGATGGAATGAGTGTCTGATCAAACTATGTGATCAAATTGATGGAATGAGTGTCTGATCAAACTATGTGATGTGATGGAATGAGTGTCTGATCAAACTATGTGATCAAATTGATGGAATGAGTGTCTGATCAAACTATGTGATCAAATTGATGGAATGAGTGTCTGATCAAACTATGTGATCAAATTGATGATCAAAATGTGTGTCTGATCAAACTATGTGATCAAATTGATGGAATGAGTGTCTGATCAAACTATGTGATCAAATTGATGGAATGAGTGTCTGATCAAACTATGTGATCAAATTGATGGAAAGTGTCTGATCAAACTATGTGATCAAATTGATGGAATGAGTGTCTGATCAAACTATGTGATCAAATTGATGGAATGAGTGTCTGATCAAACTATGTGATCAAATTGATGGAATGAGTGTCTGATCAAACTATGTGATCAAATTGATGGAATGAGTGTCTGATCAAACTATGTGATCAAATTGATGGAATGAGTGTCTGATCAAACTATGTGATCAAATTGATGGAATGAGTGTCTGATCAAACTATGTGATCAAATTGATGGAATGAGTGTCTGATCAAACTATGTGATCAAATTGATGGAATGAGTGTCTGATCAAACTATGTGATCAAATTGATGGAATGAGTGTCTGATCAAACTATGTGATCAAATTGATGGAATGAGTGTCTGATCAAACTATGTGATCAAATTGATGGAATGAGTGTCTGATCAAACTATGTGATCAAATTGATGGAATGAGTGTCTGATCAAACTATGTGATCAAATTGATGGAATGAGTGTCTGATCAAACTATGTGATCAAATTGATGATGGAATGATGTGTGTCTGATCAAACTATGTGATCAAATTGATGGAATGAGTGTCTGATCAAACTATGTGATCAAATTGATGGAATGAGTGTCTGATCAAACTATGTGATCAAATTGATGGAATGAGTGTTGATCAAACTATGTGATCAAATTGATGGAATGAGTGTCTGATCAAACTATGTGATCAAATTGATGGAATGAGTGTCTGATCAAACTATGTGATCAAATTGATGGAATGAGTGTCTGATCAAACTATGTGATCAAATTGATGGAATGAGTGTCTGATCAAACTATGTGATCAAATTGATGGAATGAGTGTCTGATCAAACTATGTGATCAAATTGATGGAATGAGTGTCTGATCAAACTATGTGATCAAATTGATGGAATGAGTGTCTGATCAAACTATGTGATCAAATTGATGGAATGAGTGTCTGATCAAACTATGTGATCAAATTGATGGAATGAGTGTCTGATCAAACTATGTGATCAAATTGATGGAATGAGTGTCTGATCAAACTATGTGATCAAATTGATGGAATGAGTGTCTGATCAAACTATGTGATCAAATTGATGGAATGAGTGTCTGATCAAACTATGTGATCAAATTGATGGAATGAGTGTCTGATCAAACTATGTGATCAAATTGATGGAATGAGTGTCTGATCAAACTATGTGATCAAATTGATGGAATGAGTGTCTGATCAAACTATGTGATCAAATTGATGGAATGAGTGTCTGATCAAACTATGTGATCAAATTGATGGAATGAGTGTCTGATCAAACTATGTGATCAAATTGATGGAATGAGTGTCTGATCAAACTATGTGATCAAATTGATGGAATGAGTGTCTGATCAAACTATGTGATCAAATTGATGGAATGAGTGTCTGATCAAACTATGTGATCAAATTGATGGAATGAGTGTCTGATCAAACTATGTGATCAAATTGATGGAATGAGTGTCTGATCAAACTATGTGATCAAATTGATGGAATGAGTGTCTGATCAAACTATGTGATCAAATTGATGGAAAATATGTCTGATCAAACTATGTGATCAAATTGATGGAATGAGTGTCTGATCAAACTATGTGATCAAATTGATGGAATGAGTGTCTGATCAAACTATGTGATCAAATTGATGGAATGAGTGTCTGATCAAACTATGTGATCAAATTGATGGAATGTGTGTCTGATCAAACTATGTGATCAAATTGATGGAATGAGTGTCTGATCAAACTATGTGATCAAATTGATGGAATGAGTGTCTGATCAAACTATGTGATCAAATTGATGGAATGAGTGTCTGATCAAACTATGTGATCAAATTGATGGAATGAGTGTCTGATCAAACTATGTGATCAAATTGATGGAATGTGTGTCTGATCAAACTATGTGATCAAATTGATGGAATGAGTGTCTGATCAAACTATGTGATCAAATTGATGGAATGAGTGTCTGATCAAACTATGTGATCAAATTGATGGAATGAGTGTCTGATCAAACTATGTGATCAAATTGATGGAATGAGTGTCTGATCAAACTATGTGATCAAATTGATGGAATGAGTGTCTGATCAAACTATGTGATCAAATTGATGGAATGAGTGTCTGATCAAACTATGTGATCAAATTGATGGAATGAGTGTCTGATCTATGTGATCAAATTGATGGAATGAGTGTCTGATCAAACTATGTGATCAAATTGATGGAATGTGTGTCTGATCAAACTATGTGATCAAATTGATGGAATGAGTGTCTGATCAAACTATGTGATCAAATTGATGGAATGAGTGTCTGATCAAACTATGTGATCAAATTGATGGAATGAGTGTCTGATCAAACTATGTGATCAAATTGATGGAATGAGTGTGTGATCAAACTATGTGATCAAATTGATGGAATATGTCTGATCAAACTATGTGATCAAATTGATGGAATGAGTGTCTGATCAAACTATGTGATCAAATTGATGGAATGTGTGTGTAATCAAACTATGTGATCAAATTGATGGAATGAGTGTCTGATCAAACTATGTGATCAAATTAATGGAATGAGTGTCTGATCAAACTATGTGATCAAATTGATGGAATGAGTGTCTGATCAAACTATGTGATCAAATTGATGGAATGATGTGTCTGATCAAACTATGTGATCAAATTGATGATGGAATGAGTGTCTGATCAAACTATGTGATCAAAAATGGAATGATGTCTGATCAAACTATGTGATCAAATTGATGGAATGTGGGTCAAATCAAACTATGTGATCAAATTGATGCAATGAGTGTCTGATCATTTATGTGATGAAATTGATTAAATGAGTGTCTGATCAAACTTTGTGATAAAATTGATTGAAAGAGTGTCTGATCAAACTATGTGATCAAATTGATGGAATGAGTGTCTGATCAAACTATGTGATCAAATTGATGGAAAATGAGTGTCTGATCAAACTATGTGATCAAATTGATGGAATGAGTGTCTGATCAAACTATGTGATCAAATTGATGGAATGAGTGTCTGATCAAACTATGTGATCAAATTGATGGAATGAGTGTCTGATCAAACTATGTGATCAAAATTGATGGAATGAGTGTCTGATCAAACTATGTGATCAAATTGATGGAATGAATGTGTCTGATCAAACTATGTGATCAAATTGATGGAATGAGTGTCTGATCAAACTATGTGATCAAATTGATGGAAATGTGTCTGATCAAACTATGTGATCAAATTGATGGAATGAGTGTCTGATCAAACTATGTGATCAAATTGATGGAATGAGTGTCTGATCAAACTATGTGATCAAATTGATGGAATGAGTGTCTGATCAAACTATGTGATCAAAAATTGATGTCTGATCAAACTATGTGATCAAATTGATGGAATGTGTGTGATCAAACTATGTGATCAAATTGATCTGATCAAAATGTGTGTCTGATCAAACTATGTGATCAAATTGATGGAATGTGTGTCTGATCAAACTATGTGATCAAATTGATGGAATGAGTGTCTGATCAAACTATGTGATCAAATTGATGGAATGAGTGTCTGATCAAACTATGTGATCAAATTGATGGAATGTGTGTCTGATCAAACTATGTGATCAAATTGATGGAATGAGTGTCTGATCAAACTATGTGATCAAATTGATGGAATGTGTGTCTGATCAAACTATGTGATCAAATTGATGGAATGAGTGTCTGATCAAACTATGTGATCAAATTGATGGAATGATGTGTGTCTGATCAAACTATGTGATCAAATTGATGGAATGAGTGTCTGATCAAACTATGTGATCAAATTGATGGAATATGTGTCTGATCAAACTATGTGATCAAATTGATGGAATGAGTGTCTGATCAAACTATGTGATCAAATTGATGGAATGAGTGTCTGATCAAACTATGTGATCAAATTGATGGAATGAGTGTCTGATCAAACTATGTGATCAAATTGATGGAATGAGTGTCTGATCAAACTATGTGATCAAATTGATGGAATTGATGGAATGATCAAAGTATCTGATCAAACTATGTGATCAAATTGATGATCAAATTGATGGAATGTGTGTCTGATCAAACTATGTGATCAAATTGATGGAATGAGTGTCTGATCAAACTATGTGATCAAATTGATGGAATGAGTGTCTGATCAAACTATGTGATCAAATTGATGGAATGAGTGTCTGATCAAACTATGTGATCAAATTGATGGAATGAGTGTCTGATCAAACTATGTGATCAAATTGATGGAATGAGTGTCTGATCAAACTATGTGATCAAATTGATGGAATGTGTGTCTGATCAAACTATGTGATCAAATTGATGGAATGAGTGTCTGATCAAACTATGTGATCAAATTGATGGAATGAGTGTCTGATCAAACTATGTGATCAAATTGATGGAATGTGTGTCTGATCAAACTATGTGATCAAATTGATGGAATGAGTGTCTGATCAAACTATGTGATCAAATTGATGAATGAGTGTGTGATCAAACTATGTGATCAAACTATGTGATCAAATTGATCAAATGGAATGTGTGTCTGATCAAACTATGTGATCAAATTGATGGAATGAGTGTCTGATCAAACTATGTGATCAAATTGATGGAATGAGTGTCTGATCAAACTATGTGATCAAATTGATGGAATGTGTGTCTGATCAAACTATGTGATCAAATTGATGGAATGAGTGTCTGATCAAACTATGTGATCAAATTGATGGAATGAGTGTCTGATCAAACTATGTGATCAAATTGATGGAATGAGTGTCTGATCAAACTATGTGATCAAATTGATGGAATGAGTGTCTGATCAAACTATGTGATCAAATTGATGGAATGTGTCTGATCAAACTATGTGATCAAATTGATGGAATGATGTGTCTGATCAAACTATGTGATCAAATTGATGGAATGTGTGTCTGATCAAACTATGTGATCAAATTGATGGAATGAGTGTCTGATCAAACTATGTGATCAAATTGATGGAATGAGTGTCTGATCAAACTATGTGATCAAATTGATGGAATCAAATCTGATCAAACTATGTGATCAAATTGATGGAATGAGTGTCTGATCAAACTATGTGATCAAATTGATGGAATGAGTGTCTGATCAAACTATGTGATCAAATTGATGGAATGAGTGTCTGATCAAACTATGTGATCAAATTGATGGAATGAGTGTCTGATCAAACTATGTGATCAAATTGATGGAATGAGTGTCTGATCAAACTATGTGATCAAATTGATGGAATGAGTGTCTGATCAAACTATGTGATCAAATTGATGGATGTGTGTCTGATCAAACTATGTGATCAAATTGATGGAATGAGTGTCTGATCAAACTATGTGATCAAATTGAATTGATGGAATGAGTGTCTGATCAAACTATGTGATCAAATTGATGGAAACAAGTGTCTGATCAAACTATGTGATCAAATTGATGGAATGTGTCTGATCAAACTATGTGATCAAATTGATGGAATGTGTGTCTGATCAAACTATGTGATCAAATTGATGGAATGAGTGTCTGATCAAACTATGTGATCAAATTGAAATGTGTCTGATCAAACTATGTGATCAAATTGATAAATGTGTCTGATCAAACTATGTGATCAAATTGATGGAATGTGTGTCTGATCAAACTATGTGATCAAATTGATGGAATGAGTGTCTGATCAAACTATGTGATCAAATTGATGGAATGAGTGTCTGATCAAACTATGTGATCAAATTGATGGAATGAGTGTCTGATCAAACTATGTGATCAAATTGATGGAAATATGTGTCTGATCAAACTATGTGATCAAATTGATGGAATGAGTGTCTGATCAAACTATGTGATCAAATTGATGGAATGTGTGTCTGATCAAACTATGTGATCAAATTGATGGAATGTGTGTCTGATCAAACTATGTGATCAAATTGATGGAATGAGTGTCTGATCAAACTATGTGATCAAATTGATGGAATGTGTGTCTGATCAAACTATGTGATCAAATTGATGGAATGTGTGTCTGATCAAACTATGTGATCAAATTGATGGAATATGTGTCTGATCAAACTATGTGATCAAATTGATGGAATGAGTGTCTGATCAAACTATGTGATCGAATTGATGGAATGTGTGTCTGTGTCTGATCAAACTATGTGATCAAATTATGGAATGAGTGTCTGATCAAACTATGTGATCAAATTGATGGAATGAGTGTCTGATCAAACTATGTGATCAAATTGATGGAATGAGTGTCTGATCAAACTATGTGATCAAATTGATGGAATGAGTGTCTGATCAAACTATGTGATCAAATTGATGAAATGAGTGTCTGATCAAACTATGTGATCAATATGTGAGTGTCTGATCAAACTATGATCAAATTAATGGAATGAGTGTCTGATCAAACTATGTGATCGAATTGATGGAATGAGTGTCTGATCAAACTATGTGATCGAATTGATGGAATGTGTGTCTGATCAAACTATGTGATCAAATTGATGGAATGAGTGTGTGATCAAACTATGTGATCAAATTGATGGAATAAGTGTCTGATCAAACTATGTGATCGAATTGATGGAATGTGTGTCTGATCAAACTATGTGATCAAATTGATAAAATAAGTGTCTGATCAAACTATGTGATCAAATTGATGGAATGAGTGTCTGATCAAACTATGTGATCAAATTGATGGAATGTGTGTGTGATCAAACTATGTGATCAAATTGATGGAATGAGTGTCTGATCAAACTATGTGATCAAATTGATGGAATGTGTGTCTGATCAAACTATGTGATCGAAATTATGGAATGAATGTCTGATCAAACTATGTGATCAAATTGATGGAATGAGAGTCTGATCAAACTATGTGATCGAATTGATGGAGTGCGTGTCTGATCAAACTATGTGATCAAATTGATGGAATGCGTGTCTGATCAAACTATGTGATCAAATTGATGGAGTGTGTGTCTTATCAAACTATGTGATTAAATTCATTCAATATGTGAGTGATCAAACTATGTGATCAAATTGATGGAATGAGTGTCTGTTTAAAGTATGTGATAAAATTAATGGTATGATAGTCTGATCAAACTATGTAATCGAATTGATGGAATCAGTGTCTAATTAGACAATGTGATCGAAAAAATGTTATGAATTATGGATCAAACTATGTGATCGAATTGATGGAGTGCGTGTCTGATGAAACTAGGTGATCAAATTCATGGAATGAGTGTCTGATCAAACTTTGTGATCAAATTAATGGTATCAGTGTCTGATCAAACTATGTGATCGAAATGATGGAATGAATGTCTGATCAAACTTTGTGATCGAGTTGATGGAATACGTGTCTGATCAAACTATGTGATCGAAATTATGGAATGAATTTCAAACAATGTTATCAAATTGATAAAATGAGTGTCTGATCAAACGATGTGATCGAAGTAATGATTGATAACTGTGTGATCGAATTGATGGAGTGCGTGTCTGATCAAACTAGATGATAAAATTGATGGAATGAGAGTCTGATCAAACTATGTATTTGAGTTGATGGAATGTGTGTCTAATCATACTATGTGATCAAATTGATGGAATGTGTGTGATCAAACTATCTGATGAAATTGATAAAATGAGTGTCTGATCAAAGTATGTGATCAAATTGATGGAATGAGTGTCTGATCAAACTATG
This sequence comes from Tachypleus tridentatus, assembly GCF_004210375.1. Taxonomy (NCBI): domain Eukaryota; kingdom Metazoa; phylum Arthropoda; class Merostomata; order Xiphosura; family Limulidae; genus Tachypleus; species Tachypleus tridentatus. The sequence continues at coordinate 35,487,314 of NW_027467782.1, forward strand.
TGATCGAATTGATGGAATGAGGGTCTAATTAAACTATTTGATCGATTTGATAAAATGAGTGTCTGATCAAACAATGTGATCAAATTGATAAAATAAGTGTCTGATCAAACTATTTGATCAAATTGATGGAATATGTGTGTGAACAAACAATCTAATGAAATTAATGGAATGAGTGTGTAATCAAATCTTGTGATCAAATTGATGGATTGAGTGTCTGAACAATCTATGTAATCAGATTAATGGTATGAGTGTCTGATCAAACGATGTAATCGAATAGATGGAATACGTATCTGATCAAATTATGTGATCGAAATGATGGAATGAATGTCTGAGAAAACTATGTGATCAAACTGATGGAATGTGTGTCTCATCAAACTGTGTGATCAAATTGATGGAATGAGTGTCTGCTCACACTATGTGATGAAATTGATGGAATGAGTGTCTGATCAAACAATATGATCCAATTGATTGAGTGAGTGTCTAATCAAACTATGTGATCGAAATGATGGAATGAATGTCTGATCAAACAATGTGATCGAGTTGATGGATTGAGTGTCTGATCAAACTATGTGATCAAATTCATAAAATATGTGTGTGATTAAACTATGTGATCAAATTGATGGAATGTGTGTCTGATCAAACTATGTGATCGAATTGATGGAATCAATGACTGATGAAACTATGTGATCGAATTGATGGAGTGCGTGTCTGATCAAACTAGGTGATCAAATTGATGGAATGTGTGTCTAATCAAACTGTGTGATGAAATTGATGGAATGAGTGTCTGGTCAAACAATGTGATCAAATTGTTAAAATAAGTGTCTGATCAAGCTATGTTATCAAATTGATGGAATGTGTCTCTGATCAAACAATGTGATAAAATTGAATAAATGAGTGTCTGATCAAAGTATGTGATCAAATTGATGGTTTGTGTGTCTGATCAAACTAAATGATCGAAATGATGGAAAGAGTGTCTGATCAAACTATGTGATCAAATTGATGGAATACGTGTCTGATCAAACTATGTGATCAAATTATAGGAATGAGTGTCTGATCAAATTATGTGATCGAATTGATGGAATGAATGTCTGATCAAACTATGTGATCGAATTGATGGAATAAGTGTCTGATCAAACAATGTGATCAAATTGATGGAATGAGTGTCTGATCAATCTATGTGATCGAATTGATGGAATGAGTTTCTCATCAAACTATGTGATCAAATTAGTGGAATGAGTGTCTGATCAAACTATGTGATCGAATTGATGGAATAAGTGTATGATCAAACTGTGTGATGAAATTGATGGAATGAGTGTCTGAACAAACTATGTGATGAAATTGATAGAATGTGTGTCTGATCAAACTATGTGATGAAATTGATAGAATGTGTGTCTGATTAAACTATGTGATCGAATTGCTGGAATAAGTGTCTGATCAAACTATGTTGTCAAATTGATGAAATAAGCCGTGGGGGCGTTATAATGTGACGGTCAATGGCACTATTCGTTGGTAAAAGAGTAGCCCAAGAGTTGGCGGTGGGTGGTGATGACTAGTTGCCTTCCCTCTAGTCTTACACTGCTAAATTAGGGACGGCTAGCAGAGATAGCCCTCGAGTAGCTTTGTGCGAAATTCAAAAAAAATATATAATGCTCTATTGACAATTGATTAGAACAACGATTTTTCGACTAAACGCAGCACGCTTAATACTAATAGTGTTACTTAACATCTTTCAGTAACTAAATTAGTTGTTAAGAAATAATTAGTAGCTAATTTTACTTTCATATTTTCATCCTGCATTCTACGCGATCAATTAGTGTGAAACAGTAATTTATTTTTTTAAATAAGTAAAAATACCATAATCTAACCATGTGCACCTCTGCCTAATTTTAGATAAACCAACAAATGGAACTTCGCTTTATAGAAATTTTCACTTTCATGCATCAGTAGTTTTAAAACCCTATTACTAATATCTGATTGGTCATGTTTGACACTGTATACTGTAAACATTAGGAATATTCGTATTGATTTTAAGATGTTTTCTCATCTGCAAAGATTTTCCTTAAATGATCATTTAGGTTTCGTAAAATCGCAGAGCGGAACGAAATTAAAGACGTAACTTGTTAGAAGTAAAGTGTGGAACTAAGTTAAAGATTTTGGGTTTGTTTTTGTAGCAGTTTCTCAAATCATTACAGTGATTGAGTTAGAGTTAGCCGCATAACTACTGTATCTGATTCTGTGTATTGTACTGGTGAGAACTTAATACAGACAAACGATTTACTATATTACTAAACCAACATTTAAACGAACCACTTAACAGACTTCTTGGTCTTAAAATTTAAGACTTTGTACTTCATAAAATTTATTGTTTGTCATTCCAATAGTGTTTTTTTTCCAAAACATTTTGTAACTTGCACCTAATATACAGTACTGTACAAGGCTAATGTTTAAATACTTAGCCAGCTTGGCTTGGTCCCCTTTAAACTAAAAATTTACAAAATAAGATTTTTTGTTTATCATTGACCTGTTGTTTTAATATACAAGTCAAATTAAGACTCGACTATAATGTTGCAACAAAGACTATCATTAAATAGAATCTTTTGTTCTTCTGCTTCAAAAGAGGAGCTTTCTCAGTCATTAACTTTCGTTCTCTGCTTGGTTCATTCTGTTGCTCTGGGATTTTCTTTCTTTTCTTCTTTTATCTATTTATTTAAATTTTCTGTTGGGAGAAAATTTCAAAAATTACACAAATCTAATTTGTGACAATTTCATCTCAATTTTGATTTTTCTAACGAAATGCTTGCTTCACGTAGTTTACTATGGCATTAGCAAGATCCAGTTTGGAGATTTTACAATAAATCGCCGAGTAGTATATTAATACCTTGAACTTTGCCTTACTTACATTATTGGCAACTTCTTCAGTCGATTGTTTTTTAAATTTCGCACAAAGCTACACGAGGGCTATCTGCGCTAGCCGTTCCTAATTTTGCAGTGTAAGACTCGAGGGAAGGCAACTAGTGATCATCGCCAACTCTTGGGATACTCTTTTACCAAGTGGGATTGACTATCACATAAATCCCCCACGGCTGAAAAGACGAGCATGTTTGTCGCGGGGATTCGAATCCACGACCCTCGGATTACGAGTCAATTACCCTAACCACCTGGCCATGCCGGGCTCAGTTGTTACACATACCGTAGTGTTACGTATTTATTTCGGACTTGTATCAGATTTATTACACCACGTATGTTTGGAATTATGATTTCAAATAGCTGGGAATTTTAAATTAGAAGTTAATTGAATTTCATAATGTAACAAATTTGTATTCGCCAACAAGATTCATGCATACATATTTTTTTTCTTTTTTAACACATTTCAATATACAAAGTACAATTTATTACCTTGTTGCAGATAGTTAATACACGATTATATACAGAATTTTACAATCTCGCAAACACCATAGTCTTCTACCTGGTCTATAACTGTTTTATCTACGACAGGTCCACAAAGCACAAACCATTCATGTTCATACACATACCCTTACTTCACTTGACGGGAATACTAGCTATACTTGTGTGGCCCATCGCGGTTTACAAGCTTATTTTCCAGAGAAAAATATCTAGAAATATTGTAGAAAGAAATACTAACGTCCGAAGTTAACTCCGAAGTTGAACGGATCGTAGAGTTAAATCTATAAACGTTCCAAGTGGAACGTCTGTTTTCCTACTAATAAGCGTTTATCACAACTATAGCTTACAAGACTTAGTTTAGTGACCTGTACCTGACCACTAATCCATTCTCACTCTCTCTTTCTCTCTCTCTGCGCGTCGGTTAATATACTTTTAGGTGAGATTCTTGATTTTTATTCCTGACTCTTCTACAAACTTGGAGAACGGGCAAAATTTCGATACGCGTCCAGCAATATACGTCACACGTATCAAACGGAAACGTATGCAAGCACTAAAATAAATGTGTAACTGTAAATGAGTTTCAGTAGCTTTAGTAAAATTGTGTATTTCTTTGCTTCTATATTTTGCATTTTCCGTTTGCTGCTTTTGAAGTTAACTAAATCCTATTCTCATTTAAGTTCAATACCACTGCATTTATTTAAAGAATCATTTGCCTCATGCTCTATCAGATTTCCATGCTAAACCTTGCCTGGACAGATTAATATCCGTAAGTCTAACAAAGTACTTATTTTCCCCATATAGACTGCTGTGCAGCAGTTTTGCGGCATCAAACCCGTATTTTGAACTACATTTAAAGTGGTGCCAAAGTGAAGCAAAGCTTTACAAGTTTAGTTGGTATTTACCTTGACTTTCAATTTATACCTAGCATATTTCCACTCTTTTTGGAAACAATAACTACAAAACATGGTTCTACGGAACGACTTTGTGAAGCAAAATGGTGGTAGCAAACGTAATACAGTATCCACTTTATTGTGGACTCTACGTATGGAAACTGACTATACCAGTTGCTATAAAAAATATGCTGCCCTTTCCCCCAATTTTGTTACTGAAAATGTAGAAATTGATCTTTATTCTTAGGTCAGGTTTTGAACGACCAATAGTGACTGAGCTTCATCTTAAGATTTCTTTATTTGGCTGTCTTCTTCATCTGCTGCTGCTAACCCCAGCTTATTACTGCTTTCATCTTAAAGTCAGTCATTTCCTTACTACCTTGCTCTCCTTTTAAAAAGTGAAAAATGTATCGGTTCTTTGTTTCTCCATTTTCAGTTAAGATGCTTTAAATATGCTATGCTGCTGCCTTCAAAAAATCTGCATGATTCCCGACACTAGGCTTATTAGGTCGTCAAAAATGCGATATTAATTTCCTAATTTCTTGACTAACCAATAGTTAATGGCTATCTACTACTTTTATATAGTATTTTAAGAAAAAAATAAATTTATTACAGTTCAAAATTTTCAAAATCAACTAACAAATCACTTTATCAAACAAACTGTGGAAAAATCAATATAAATCTTCAGGAATAAACCACTTAGCCAATTTCACTTTTTGATGGTGGTGATACATTTTCAATATCCGTTTTAGAATATTAACTTAAATTTACGATTACCATTCTAAGTAATGGAACTGAATTATAAACACACTTGCACCTTAAAACCCCCTTTTGTAAACAGTTAATTATGAAAGTTTAAATATTTAAACATTGGTAAGACGTCAATGCCTACTATAAACTGTAACATAATGCTATTTTGGCAACAAGCATTTAACTATTTTTAGATCAGATTTTATTTTCAACTTGACATCGTGTGTAAATGTGGGTTAAATATAAATATTGCTGTTACTGAGATATATTGAAAAATAATAGATTAATGGAGGTTTTTTAATATTTAAATTTGTCAGCTATAAACTGACTTGGGCAGTGGAGGTAGAAGAACTCCTAACATTCTACCAATCATTTATTGGATAACTTCAATATTGTTTAGAAATTTCTTTTTCTTGTGGTTAAAAGCATAATGTGGTACTTGGATTAGTTTTTAAACCAACTACCAGTTTATTTCACAATGATATATTTTTTTACTCTTGCTGTGTTAATGTCTTTTACTTGCACTGTTAATATACATACATACACACATGTACTATGCATATTTCAAATAACTTTTGTAAATGGGTACAGGCTATCAGAAATTAAAATTGTAGATTGTTATACAAGTTATTTGAATATCATACTTCATATTCCTATTAGATAAGAGTAAAAAGTAGTGTTTAAAATAATTCTACACTGTATATAGTATCTCTGTTTTTGCATATAAGAAGTATATATTAAGTGAAGTTGATAAGCAGTCAAAAATAATTTCTCCCTTCTTTTTTGCAGGATTTCAAAGTGTTAAAGCTCCACAGCAGATGTTTTTCTTCCCCATTAGACTCTTTCAAGGTTGGCAAATGTGCAGTGAAGTCACTTCATATTATTCATATTTTTTATTTCTTGTGAATTCTTCCAAGAGCAAAGATAGGTTATATGATCAGTTACTCTGTACTCTGTAAGTGAGCTTGCAAGAAGTACTGTACACAAATATGCAAGCACAATAAACGAGTTCACAGTATGTGTATTTACTTGACCTATTAGATAGTTTATATTACTGGACTTTTCAAGTGCATTTCTCTTCTACCTACTTGATTTAGATGTTTTAAATTAATTATTTTACATTATTTAACTAGGCTATTGACAGTAACCATTTGTGCTTATACACATGCAATGTAAACTTAAAACAAGGCAGTAAACACATGCCTGTTTTTACTACACTTTTCCTCACCCACTTATAACTTGTTCTCAAATTGATCTTAACCTTAAGTCACTTTACATACTTGTATACAATTGTTCTATTAGTATCTGCTAAATAAGTGTAGGCATTTTATGCACCTGCTGTTTAACATTTTAACAGCACTGCTATTGTGTGCTATAATTTCAGAAATGAATACTAGCTCATTGCTGCTCAAAGAGCATACTGTAAAATGTGATGTTAAGGTAGTTCCTTTTGAAAATTTTATGGGTGGAATTTGTGGTTTCAACATGATTGAGCATGAGCTACAATGGCAGGTTTAGGTGGACTGTTCCCAAACATGATAATTCATTTTAACAAACAAATGACTCTCTTCAGGATCCCAAGGTTTGTCATCAGTCTTCTCAACAGAACACATTTAGAAATGTTGCAACTTTAGATTTATTTTTAACTTCAGATATAGAAACCACTGAGAGTAGGTGGAGAACATCTGGGTGTAAATAAAAATTTCCCTTTAGATTTGTTTTGCTGCTTATGAAGATAAGGAATATTTTGGTTACAAATTTTAAAGTGTGTTTTGAAGGGATGTGTCAAGAATTCTGTTTTGAATAAAGTAGCTGAGTTATTTGGAGACTATGATCATTGTAAAAATAATTAAATATTAACAATAAACTTCTTCCTTATGGGAAGAAATGAGTTGCTGCTAGTTAAAAACAGGTTGGCTAATGTGTAAGATTAAAACATTTGAATTTAATTTATAAGTTAACTGGTGAGATAAGACTTGTATTATAGAATATAAAAAATTGGTGAAAACAACAAATTAGGACATCAAGAAAGATTGAGGAGAGAATGGCCAAAAATTTCTAAACAAAATTTTCTTTTAAATGCATTAAAGGTAAACAATATTAGAATGAGAGTAGGACCCTTGAGGTCCTAAAGGAAGGCTATTATATAATTGAGATGGCTGAGTTATTAAATATTACTCTTGTTTTCTGCTACAGTTTCAAGCAGAATTCAACATCTTGTTGATAAATGGAGATGAAGATAACTTCATTAATTCTGAGCTGGTTAAGAAACATTGGAAGTCTTCAACAATAAGACTTCTGGTCCAAATTTTCCCCAGTGGGTCTTGAAGGATGTTAGTACTAAGCAGCTCGCATATTCAATCTATTTTTGAATAGTGTGGCAGACACCAGAGGATGGGACATTAGCTAATGTAACTCCTTTTCAAGGGAAGTGACAGTTCTTGATGACGAGAAATCCACTAGAAATAAATGTATCTCTGAACGGCTGGTACAGGTATTAACAGTTTCCTTGATAAGGAGAGAACAGTGTTTTGACCTTCCTAGATCATCTTCACAGTAAGAAAGAGTTGACAATTGTTCCAGTAATTACTTGTCTTACATCAGTTGTGGAGAAATTTTGGAAAGTCTTGAAACTTCTAAGTTATTTAACAACTTAGAATCTTATGTGATAGTTGACATGACTTTACTAGAGGAGGGGTTAAAGGTGTAGATTTGTATCTGGATTTTCTGAAAATATTTGACAAGATGCCATATAAAAGGCTTGTAAACAAAGCATAACTGTAATCTGTGATGACAAGCAAACTCATATGTAGAGAAAATTATACTCTTAAAACGACTGGTATGGGTAGAGAAAGCACTAATGGAGGAGTGAACAACATTTTGACCTTCTTTGGTCATTGTCAGGTTCACAAAGTATCAGTCAAAGGCTGGCTTTAAGGTTTTTTGTCTAAGTCAGTTTAGAGGATGGAACAACAGGTAGATCAGTAGGTCCTATCTTGTCCCAAAATGTATTATTGTGTATATCAAGAAGCTAAGAAATTAATGGCCTAATACATGTACTTTGTCTCTCTCTCTCTCTTTCTTTTAATTAGTAAATCCTTTTGTTGAAATTTAAGCTAAATAAACTTTGGTTCTAAAAGGTTTTCTTCCTTCTATACATTACACTAAATGATTAGTTTAATGAATGAATTTTGTAGTTTGCAGACCTTGAAATTATTAGGGCCAAACCTTCAGAAACAAGTACAAAGCCTGATGGTAATAATCTAATCTTTGGAAGGCATTTTAGTGACCACATGCTAGAGGTGGAATGGACAACTGCAGAAGGTTGGGGAGTTCCTCGAATCTGTCCCATTCATAACCTGTCTCTACATCCTGGTGCAAAGGTCTTCCACTATGCTCAAGAGGTATGTTCATGTAATAGAAGTAATTTGAAAATAAACATTTAGAGCAAATATTTAATTGTAAAATATTGCATGTGTTTGTGTATGGAGAATGGATGAAAAGGGCAGACATTAGTTGTAGGGAAAAAGATAGAAATTAGTAGAACCATAGTTTCTGTGTGCTACAAATTAATCACAGCACTGAATAGAACTTTAAAAGATCACTTTAGTTTACAAAGCAGCTAATTATATGTAACTGTAGCATATTTCTTAATTTTTTCATGTTTCATATCACATTTGTAAAACTTTATCCATCTTGTTGTTATCTTGAACAGTAATGGTTGTGGGAGTTGCTGCTAGCTTTCTTTTTTTTTTTAATTCTCTTCAGCTTTTTGAAGGTATGAAAGCTTTCAGGGGTGAGGACAACAAGATAAGATTATTCAGACCAGATCTTAACATGAAAAGAATGAGAACCTTAGCAGGGAGATGCTGTTTTCCAGTAAGTACCAATGCACTGAATTATTTATCCACTTGTACTATAGGGTCACATGCACATGAGAGAGAGAGAAAGGGTAAAAACCTTCTCAATTCCCTTAATTTTTGTAAGTTGCAACAAAAGTTCTTATCCTTTTCTTAATAGAATGTAAATTAAAACTTCAACCCATCCTCAAAAGAGTCTTTCCATCATTGGGATCATCCTTATTATTTTCTGATCAAATAAGTTAACCTCTTTGAAATAAGGTGAACATTGGAGGTACTATTCCAAAATAAAACATAACTACAGAATTTATAAAGGCATATAAAATGTTTGTAACTTCATTCTTTCAGGACAACTGTCAAGACCAGTTTTTGGAATGACTAGTTTGTCACTAGTGCTGAATGCTAGGCTTAGGGCCTTTTGAGGAATAATAAAGAAAAGTTGGTTTTTGAAATTGATTTAGTAAATTCTACTTTTGTCAATTTTTACTAAAGGATTCGAGCAATATCCCTCATCCTGAACTGTTGTTAGTTGGACATAACACCGAATAAGGCAGCTGTATTACTTTTAAGCTGGTTAAAGAAATTAAGTGTAAAAACTTGCAAGGATATTGCATCAGATAATACTTGCCTGTGGATTTTGAAGATAGTTAAGGTATGGTCCTGTGAGCCACTATCCAATATTTCTTGTTTCTTCATAATGGGCTGGTGGTTCTATAAGATTGGAATTGCACTAATGATGCTTCTCATTGCAGAAGAGGTAATAAATTTGTCCATAAGGTCATTACTTTTGCATTAGTTGTGGAGAAGTTTGCTTTTAAGATAGTTTCCAAATTTTATTACAAAAATTTATCTCTAGTGGTGTACAGAATGATGTGTGTAGATGGGAAAGGTAGTCACAATTGGGAGAGACTAGAGCATAATTTTGGTACCTTTGCTCTTTTTTATTTATATCAATGGCATAGGTGAATTGGGAATGACTTAAGTTTGTTGATATTAAGATTACACATGTTATAAGTAGTGAATGGATGCTTGTGCTTCATAAAAGAATTGAGTAATTTGCATGTAGGGGCAAATAAATGCAAAGTGGCTTTTAATTATAATAAATGCAAGATAATTTGTGCAAGATACCAAATTTATTTATAAATATAACTTCTATTTAAACAACCTCCATATTGTTTTAGAAGAAAATGTCTTGATGCCCTAGTTGATTAGTCTTGTAAGCCATCCAAGTAATGCCATGTTGCTAGAGGTAGGGCAAATATATTAATTTATAGAAATTCTGAAGTATGAAGAGGTTTTATTTTTCAATGTATAGATCACTGGTTAAGTCTAACTTGATATAATATAAAGTATTGTGCTTCTTACCTTATTAAAGATATTGAACTGTTTGAAATGTTTCAAAGGAGGGTTATTAGGGGTGATACCTGAAGTGAAGTTGTAATGAGAAATTTCTTTTTGAAACTCTAAGAAAAGTTCAATTGTTAATTGAGAGAATTGATGTGTGAAGCCTGTCTTTTTGTGTCCATCATGGTGAATGTGGTAAAACTAGTGAACACAAGTTTTAGCTGAGTAGGATTTTTCTTCAGCTAAAGTTTTTACCAACAGGTGACTTGTCCTTTTGGAATGAGTTGCGTTCAAACATGAGGAAGGAGAGGATATAAGGGAAGGACCTATATTCATGATATAAAGGTTGCATTAAGTTTTAATGATTAGGTTAGTAGATATGATAGTCAAGATAGACCAACAGATCCCTTATCCATGAATTTTGTTATATTCAGGAATAATATGTGGTATGTAAAGAGGTAATAACCTATTTTAATCTGTAATCAATAATACAAAATTCTGTTTCTGGCTTAGCAACTAGCACCACTATTTGTTTCAATCGATCTATTTGCATTAGTAATCCCTCATTTTGAAGTCCAAATGCCATAATCATGAGGTTTACATTAAGTTTGCACTACTATGCCAGGATTGTTTTCTCAGTCGCATTTTAGTGAGTTGTTTCCCATCCATATTAAGTGTCTGATTCAAATAATTATGAATATGTATTCTCTTGCATGTGCTATAATTAAAGATCAGTTGTCAAATATTCATTCAGTTTGAGTTAATCATTCATTCTATAGTACCTCAACATCTTTTACTGTTGGAAATTCCTAATATAAATGACAAAAAGCAAAGACCTATGCACTTACCCTGGAAATACTCCACTAGTAATATGAACCCATTTTGACTTGGCTTCTATAACCTTTTCTGTGATTTGACTTGTTTAAGGTGATGAAGTGAGGTGAAGCATTATGAAAATGACTGCTGAGAAAGGGGAGTGAGACAAAGGTGGCAGAAGGGAAGTAGCCCAGGCTGGAGCCCGTAGTCCAAAAAGCCAAGACATCAACTCAAATGGCACGATTCGGGGCTAGGCAAGAAAATTGCCTTGGCTGGGATCTAAAGATCCAGTGCCAGAGATTTGGATGTTGAGGGGAGTGCCCCAAGAAAACTCACTTTCACAGGACAGGCATCAAACTTTTTACTCCCACCCCAGTTAGTAGTTGTTGGATTGGCTGGTTAATATTTTGGTTGGATATGTGAGTGAAAGTGACTTTCTTTGCTGTCTGAGTTATTGGGGTGAAAGAGCTGATAGAATGTATACTTTGTGTGACAAATACTACTTGACTTGAACAAATTGTGATTATCAAATAGTTGTATTATTACTAACTGAAAAAGCATAGAACCTCTCACTTTGTTAGCCTCATAGTGTGAACTTTTAAGATCGTGGGGAGTGACAAGGAGTCTGTCAACATAGCTGGTTCTTGTTGAATTATTTTGTAAAATAGGGATTTAAAAACTAGTTAATCAGCTGCTTTTGTATTGTACAACTTCCTGGCTGGTGAAGCTAAGCTTAGATAACTTGGACATTGCCAAAGCTGGTCATGTGGTAGCAGGATTAAACTACTAGAATACTTAATGCAGTGTAAACAAATGCACATGGTAACACACTTTGGAAACATTACACTGAATCTTAAGTGTCCTAAACAAAACTGAAGCAACCACATAGAACTGTATAAATAAGAGGAAAAAGAAAGAAGTTGGAAAGAGTTTGGAAACAAATAACTTTATTACGAATAAGTAAATAAAGCTAATTGTGATAGAATAACCTGGAAGGTATTCCTGTATAAATAGTATGCCTGTAATTTTAATTATTGCTGAAATGTGTCCATTTAAATGCAGACCTTTTGACAATTTTATGAAGTTAACATGAAAAGCACAATGAAAGCAAGAGCTCATACTATAGCAGGAGAGAGAAAACAGGGTGTGAGTGTAAGAACCTCATCTTTCCAGGACTAAAAGCAATGAGGACTAGTAGGACTTCTACCCTATCATCATGAAGGTCGCAGGAGACTACTCTAATGATAAAGTATCGACCTTCCTATAAGGTTATTAAGAATTTAGTCATATTACAGCAGGTCCAATCAATGTATCATTATTAGGAAATGGCTGTTGGATGTACTGAAACATGTACAAAAAGCTGAAAGGAAAATTAACTGTAACAAGGGCACAGAAGTTGTTTCAGTGATTTCCTGCTGTTTGTATAATAGGTCTTTGGTTTTATGAATAAAGTAGTCTGGTTTCCTTATTCTACTCTTAAAGTGAAATACTCAGTCAATCTTTTATACACATTTGTTAGTCCTATAAAATCTTTTGCTAATGCAGTCCATATATTTATATGAAATGTGGATGTGTAAAGTTTGAGCCTAATGAGATGGTTAGGATATTAAGTTTTGAATTCCCATCACAGAACATGCTCATCCTATGTGGTTGACTGGGTCAGTCACAAGTTTTAAAAATACTAGTTAATCCTAAACTAATTGGGGTTAAGGTGATTATGGGGAAAGAACATGGATGTGTAAGGTTTGAAATTAGGTTACATTACAAGAATTGTATTTTAAGTTGGACTATAAGAATGTACATCTTAACTACAGATACATTAATTCCTTAAAAGAGGTTGTAATGTTCCTTTATTTGTAGTTAATTATTTTTGTATATTTATATACCTTTTTCTCTTTTTAATTGTACCATCTCTTGAGTTTGTTTACTCATGATGCCTGTTTTCACCCCATTAGAGAATTATAACATTATCCACATAATAACAGAAATGACTGTCACAGTATCTATGATCCATTGTAAATCAGTATTAGTATGGAAGTATGTTTTAGGCATTTTGTTAATATTCAGTAATCACCCTGCATCATTTATATAACTTGTTAAGGATCAGCATTTTCAAAGACATACTAAGTTTTGAATATTTTAACAAATGCTTTTTTCTTCTGATTTTAAAGAACTCTCGTATTACGGTTTAAGTTCTTAGTGTAAGACAGGGGTTCCCAACCGGCGGGTCGCGACCCCCCAGGGGATCGCGAAGCCTTGGTAGGGGAGTCGCGTAGCCTTGTTAGAAGTAGCTTGGGATAACATTAATTTTATTTCATCAATTACATTTTCATGCTCTTACATTTTTTTGTTTCGGTGCAAAGCAAAACGTGTGCTACGTTAGTTCAATGTCATTAGGTGATATTATGGGTGTATGTATGCGTGCCTGTGAGTGAATGTGTCTGCAACTGTATATATGTGTGTACTAGTGAGTAGCGAGTATGTGAGTGCACGCGCATGTACGCATGCTTGTGTGTCTGGTGGTTTTTTTTATTATTATTATTATTTTAATAAATTAATTATCGTTATTATTCTTGACTTTTGGGTGGGGAATGTCTCACTAAATGGTCTTTTGGGTGGAGGCAAAGGTAGCAGTGGAAAGAAGGAAAGGTCGGGACCTGTCTCGAAAAAGAAAAGTTGGGTAGATGTGAACATGAATGTAATTCATTCAAGTTCAGATCAAATCAAACAGCCCGATTCTGGGTCTGGCAAAAGGTTGCCTGGGCTGGGATCTAGAAATCCAATGCCTGAAGATTTTGGTGTGGGGAAACGGGAGTACCCCGAGAAAACCCACTTTCACACGACAGGCGCCGAAAGTTTTGCCTGTCGTGTGCCCTGTACCTGAAAAAAAAGGAATTCATGTTAATAACATAGTTTTATGTATTTAAACTCTTTGTTGAGTGGATTGTGATTCTTGAAATATGTTGTATGGTGATATGTATTTTGTTGGTGCACTTGATAATTTGTGTAGTGATGCCGTTAGTTTGTTTCTGTTTTCTGCTTTTCGATAATATTTCATAGAAAGTTCTGTTATTCTATCTCTTATAGTTGGTAAATTACTAATTTGGTGTAGATAATTTGTTGGTGTAAAGATGGTAAACTGAATGCGGATTTTAATATTTTGTTTTGTTGCACTTGGATTTTTGGAGTGTGTTGTTTGACATGTTGTATGTTACTTGACATCCGTACTCTATTAGTGGACGGATGTAAGCCTTGTATATTTGTATAATGGTGTTCGGTGCGCATTTTGATTGTTTACCAGTTATAGTCTTTAGATATGAAATCCTTTTTCTTATTGATGAGTGTATATTGTTTATGTGTTTTTCCATGTTAGTTTTGTGTCGAAAGTGACGCCAAGGAATGTGATGTTTTTGCTCATGTTGATGGTTGTGTTTCCAAGTGATAGATTTATTTTTCTAGATTTTTCTTTGCTTCTTTAGTTTTCTATAGAAGGTGATTGCTTGTGTTTTTGTCGGATTTAACACGACCCTCCACTTGTTGCTCCATGTTGAGACGTTGTTTAGTGATTCTTGTACGCGAGACATGGCCATTACTGGGTTTCTGGAGGTGCTCCAGATTGCGATGTCATCTGCGTATTGTGAATTGTGTGTGTATGTTAGATTTGGAAAAGGTATTTCACTGACGAAAATTATGTAAAGAAGTGGAGAGGACTGATCCTTGGGGCACTCCTGCCGTTATATTAAACAATTTGGATATGGTTTTATTGACTTTTACTTGTGCTGTTCTATTGGTTAAAAAATTTGAAATCCATTTGACTATCGTAGGATTTATTTGTAGGTGGTTTAGTTTGTATATGATGGCATTGTGCCAAACGCTGTCGAATGCTTTTTGACATCTAGGAATACCCCGATGGTTACTTGATTGTTGTTGTAAGCTTTGTATATTGATTCGGTGAGTCGTGTGAGATGATCTGTTGTTTGTCTATTTTTTCTGGAGGCATTTTGAGATTCTGGAAGGATGTTGTTTGATTCGCAAAAATGGAGGAGACGGTTGGAGATAATTCTCTCCATCAGTTTGCCAAGGCAGCTTAACAGACTGATGGGGCGGAAATTATCTGGATTTGTTCTGTTAGTTTGTTTCTTGGGGATCGTTGTTATGATGGCTTTTTTCCACGTGTCAGGGTAATACCCTGTCGCTAATGAAATGTTCATGATGTTTGTGAGGTGTTGTAGTAAGAGAGTGGAACTTTTTTGAGAATAATATTTGGTATTTGGTCATGTCCGGGGAAGTGTTCTTCAAGTTTTGATATTAATCTTTAGTTCGGTTATGGTTATTTTTCTATTGATTGAATTTGAGTATGCTTCTAGTGTCTCTCCGGGAAATCCTGGTGAGAATGAAGCTTGGTTTGCATTTATGTAGTTGTTGACATGGTGTTGGTGTTGTGTGTCGAAATCTACTGAGTTTAAATCGCTAAAAGCGGATTTGTAATAGTCAGCTAATAAGTCAGCTTTCTCTTCGTCCGTCCTTGCGATTTTATTGTTGTGTGTGATGTGTTGTAACATGTGATTTGTGTTTTTGTCTGACGCAATACTCTTGAATTTTTCCAGAATTCTTTTGGATTTTTCTTGGTTTTTCTAAGTTCTTGCAGAAGTTATGCCAATTGTTTTCTCTGACTTTTTTAATTTCTTGTTTAATTTTTGTATTTGTTCTATTGATTTCTGTTTTAATGTGTGGATCACGTGTGATGTAGTGTATTCGTCGTAATTGTCTACGTTTGATTATTAGTGCGTGAATTTCTGGTGTTAGAGTCCATTGAATAAGTGATTGTTTTCTTTTTGATTTAGGAATTGTGTTTCTTGTGGCTTTCTTTATGGCTTCTGTAATTTGATCAACATATTTGTCTAGTTCTGTTTTGTTGTTTACATGTTCGATTGGGTGGGGTAGGTATGAGTGCAGAGAGGCATTAAAGTGAGCCAGTCTGTTTCAGTGTAGGTGTATGCGGAAGGAGTCACGTACGCCACAGCCGGTGGCGCGGATGAATCATACATGACACGGGGAAGTGGTCACTGGTGATTTCATCATGCACTTTAAAGTTAGATATTCTATTAACCATGTCCTTGGGTGCGATGATGAAATCGAGTACATCATATGAGCCGTTAGCGGCTGAGAAGTGTGTAGGTGTATTGTCATTAATTAAGTGCATTTTATTGCTAGAAATAAAATTTTTTTTATGCAGGATCCTCTGCGTGTGTCTCTGTTACCCTTAATTCTGTGTGCGGTGAATTAAAGTCTCCAATAATAATTGGTTTGGGTTTTCGATTAACACATTTTTTGAAGGAAGTTAATGTCGATATTTTTGGTTGGTGAGCAATATATGGCTAGAATTGGAATAGTTAGCCGGTTGTTAAAGTGTATATTACAAAAATGGTCTCATTAATGTCAGATTTAAATGAATCTTCTATCGAGATTAGATGCGATATTTTTGTACTAAAGTAAGTTATTATACCTCTGTTGTTTTCCGAGTGAGGTATGTTGTGTGAGATGAATCTGGGATTGTGGTGTTTTGTTTCTCTGTGCAAAGTGTTTCTGAAATGATGATTATGTTGGCGTTTATATGTTTGTTTATGTTGTATATTTCTATCCTTTTGTCTTTAAGATTTCCTTGGCAGTTGATGTGTAAGATTTTAATGTGTTGTATCATTGTGTTGTTTTATTTCCCTCGCGTGAATTTTGAGTGAAAGATGGTGTGGTTTCAGGTGAGGGAGGTTAAAATAATGACTTGCAAGGCTGCAAACAGCCTTGAGTGACTCGATGCCTCGATTCGAATGAGGGAGATCACTCAATTCTATCAGCATTGCTAGCAAGTTTGTGGTGAAATCTGTTGGGTTAAATGCTTGTGTTGTTTTTTGGGCGTGTTACGTCCGCGTAAGTACGTGTTGGTTGAGGTTGAGCGTGTTTGATTTGCGAGTCGGTTGGAGTTGGTAGTAAAGGTTGTTTGGTGTTGTTTTGGTAGCCGTGGGTTTGATTATTGATGTTCGTGGTTTTGAAAAGGAATCTGTTACGTATTTGGGTGTATTTCGGGCAGCCTTTGTAACTGGCTGCGTGGGGGCCCTGACAGTTGGCGCATCTAACTTGGTTACGCTCGTTAGGACACTGAGCGACCTCGTGAGATCCGCCACATCTGACACATCTATCCTTAGCCATACAATTAGTTTTTGTGTGTCCGAACCGTTGACATTTGTAGCATTGGATTATTGGTTTTGATGTGTCTTTTCCGGTTCGGTCGTGTGTCTTTGAAAAATAAAAAGCAACCGTTTTTAATAATTTTTCTTGATCGTCTTTTGTTGACGGTTACCTTGATCAGTGGCGTTTTTTGTTTCGTTCTGAATGAGATGATTCTGTTCGATGATGCAATGTCAAAGCCTTGAGTTGTTAATTCTTCAGTGATTTCATGATCTTCAATGTCGAAATCGACACCTCTGATTATGACTGTTAGTTTTGGTGTTTTGTTTTGGTGTTGTGATGGTGGCTTGAACACCGAAGGCATCCTTGGGCCAGTGGGCCAAAATATGAGCAAACTCTTGAGGTTCGGTACATTTAATCATGATTCTTCCATTAGTAAGACGTTTGATGTCTTTAAACTGAATGCCCGGGTAATAGGACCTCAGTTGATTGACAATCTGTGGAATGCGTGTTGTTTTGTTTACTCCTTCGATGAACAGAGTTGGGATTCTGTAGTTAGGAGAATTGTGTGTTTGTGTGACAGTGGTGGTGTTCTCAGAATTAGTGGCGATGGTGGTGTTGTTTGTATTCAAGTAATTATCGTTAGAGCAAGTGGCTTTGTTTTCGTTAACATGGGTTATTTTATTAATACTTTGATTTTAGAACTATTATTAGCGTCATTAAGGTTAGGTTAGTGGAATAGTCAGAAACTATACTTACCATGTCCTTTTCTTCTTCTTCTTCAGCCTCTCTTGTTTGATGTCTCGTTTGTTTCATTGGGATTCTGGTCTTCGTGATTCTTCAGCTCCTGAGTTTTCACCTTCGGAACTCTCAGTCGAACTACTCAGTGATTCAGAGGCTGGTCCTTCAATAGCTCTATTCAGCATATCCATGATCTCGTCGTTGGAAGGGGCTTTTCCGTTGGATCTTGTCACTATCTTCTTTCTCTTCATACTGTTTTACTAGTCCTGATAAGGACTAAGGGGTAACCTTTTTTTAGTAAAACTTTATGCACTTCACAAGATAATTTAGTCTTCAATGCACTTGTCTCGCAGCTCTTGACTTGCACGTCTGCTCTGCTTGACGGCGACCTTGTCTATTCCTTGTGTGTCTGTTTAGCTGTGATTAGGTGTATGTGTGCTCGCTGTCGACACGTGAGTCACATGTCCGTTGCTGATTGGTGGATGACGAATCGCACGACTGGCCACGCTTCCTTCCCTCTCAATAGTTATCCATCATTACTCTACCTGCACCCCACAAGTAGTCAGTGTAAGATCTACAGTTGCCTAAGCATTCATTATTCAACATTTTTATTTTATTTTAACAAGGAGATAGAAGTAAGCAGTAGAGGTGAGTTATGCCCATGGCTAAACGGCGCAGATACTCAGAATGCTACCTCAACATTGGCTTCACCACTGTGCTCGCCAACCACGGCATCGAGAAACCACAGTGTGTTTTGAAACATCAGAACACGCAAAGAAGGGTTTGGATTTCTTCAAATGGCATGAACGGTGTCTTAAAGCCAAGAATCGATAGAAGTGGGTCGTTTCAGAAGCAGAGTGCAGCCGTGGTGGAAGCTTCATATGAGATTGCATTCAGAATTGCTAAACAAAAAAAGCCTCACACGATTGGAGAAACACTTCTTAAACCCTGCATGATGAAAAGCAGTAAATCTTATTCTTGGAGAAGCCAGTGCAAAGAAGATGCAGCAAGTATTCCTGTCAAATAATACTTACAGAGGCTCATTTCTAAAATGTCTATGGATGTGAAGGAACAGGCTTTGACTGAAATCAAGGGTTCCCCTTTGTTCTCCTTTCAGCTTGACGAGTTAACAGATGTAAGTTCATGTTCTCAGTTGCTTGTCTTCGTGAGATACATTAATTCAGGTGACATCAAAGACGAATTCTTATTCTGCAGTGCACGAAACCACAACAAAAGCTGATGATGTCATGGAAAAAGTTTCAACTTTTTTTCA
>NW_027467782.1:35507075-35578610 GCF_004210375.1 Tachypleus tridentatus
AATTGATGGAATGTGTGTCTGATCAAACTATGTGATCAAATTGATGGAATATTGTGTCTGATCAAACTATGTGATCGAATTGATGGAAGGAGTGTCTGATCAAACTATGTGATCAAATTGATGGAATGTGTGTCTGATCAAACTATGTGATCAAATTGATGGAATGAGAGTCTGATCAAACTATGTGATCAAATTGATGGAATGAGTGTCTGATCAAACTATGTGATCAAAGTGTCTGATGGAATATGTGATCAAATGGAATGAGTCTGATCAAACTATGTGATCAAATTGATGGAATGAGTGTCTGATCAAACTATATGTGATCAAATTGATGGAATGTGTCTGATCAAACTATGTGATCAATTGATGGAATGAGTGTCTGATCAAACTATGTGATCAAATTGATGGAATGCGTGTCTGATCAAACAATGTGATAAAATTGAAAAAATGAGTGTCTGATCAAACTATGTGATCAAATTGATGGAATGAGTGTCTGATGAAACTGTGTGATCAAATTAATGGAATGTGTCTGATCAAACTATGTGATCAAATTGATGGAATGTGTGTCTGATCAAACTATGTGATCAAATTGATGGAATGTGTGTCTGATCAAACTATGTGATCAAATTGATGGAATGAGTGTCTGATCAAACTATGTGATCAAATTGATGGTAATGAGTGTCTGATCAAACTATGTGATCAAATTGATGGAATGAGTGTCTGATCAAACTATGTGATCAAATTGATGGAATGCGTGTCTGATCAAACTATGTGATCAAATTGATGGAATGAGTGTCTGGTCAAACAATGTGAGCAAATTGATAAAATAAGTGTCTGATCAAAGTATGTGATCAAATTGAGAATGTGTGTCTGATCAAAATTATGTGATCAAAATGTGATCAAATTGATGGAATGTGTGTCTGATCAAACCATGTGATCAAATTGATGGAATGTGTGTCTGATCAAACTATGTGATCAAATTGATGGAATGAGTGTCTGATCAAACTATGTGATCAAATTGATGAAATGAGTGTCTGATCAAACTATGTGATCAAATTGATGAAAATGAGTGTCTGATCAAACTATGTGATCAAATTGATGGAATGAGTCTGATCAAACTATGTGATCAAATTGATAAATTGAGTGTCTGATCAAACTATGTGATCAAATTGATGGAATGTGTGTGTGATCAAACTATGTGATCAAATTGATGGAATGAGTGTGTGATCAAACCATGTGATCAAATTGATGGAATGTGTCTGATCAAACATCAAATTGATGGAATGAGTGTCTGATCAAACTATGTGATCAAATTGATGGAATGAGTGTCTGATCAAACTATGTGATCAAATTGATGAAATGAATGTCTGATCAAACTATGTGATCAAATTGATAAAATAAGTGTCTGATCAAACTATGTGATCAAATTGATGGAATCATGTGTCTGATCAAACTATGTGATCAAATTGATGGAATGAGTGTCTGATCAAACTATGTGATCAAATTGATGGAATGAGTGTCTGATCAAACTATGTGATCAAATTGATGGAATGTGTGTCTGATCAAACTATGTGATCAAATTGATGGAATAGGTGTCTGATCAAACTATGTGATCAAATTGATGGAATGTGTGTCTGATCAAACTATGTGATCAAATTGATGGAATGTGTGTGATCAAACTATGTGATCAAATTGATGAAATGTCTGATCAAACTATGTGATGAAAATGTGAGTGTCTGATCAAACTATGTGATCAAATTGATGGAATGAGTGTTCTGATCAAACTATGTGATCAAATTGATGGAATGAGTGTCTGATCAAACTATGTGATCAAATTGATGGAATGAGTGTCTGATCAAACTATGTGATCAAATTGATGGAATGAGTGTCTGATCAAACTATGTGATCAAATTGATGGAATGTGTGTCTGATCAAACTATGTGATCAAATTGATGGAATGTGTGTCTGATCAAACTATGTGATCAAATTGATGGAATGAGTGTCTGATCAAACTATGTGATCAAATTGATGGAAAATGTAAGTGTCTGATCAAACTATGTGATCAAATTGATGGAATGTGAGTGTCTGATCAAACTATGTGATCAAATTGATGGAATGAGTGTCTGATCAAACTATGTGATCAAATTGATGGTGTATGTGTGTCTGATCAAACTATGTGATCAAATTGATGGAATGATGTGTCTGATCAAACTATGTGATCAAATTGATGGAATGAGTGTCTGATCAAACTATGTGATCAAATTGATGAAATGAGTGTCTGATCAAACTATGTGATCAAATTGATAAAATGAGTGTCTGATCAAACTATGTGATCAAATTGATGGAATGAGTGTCTGATCAAACTATGTGATCAAATTGATGGAATGAGTGTCTGATCAAACTATGTGATCAAATTGATGGAATGGTGTCTGATCAAACTATGTGATCAAATTGATGGAATGAGTGTCTGATCAAACTATGTGATCAAATTGATGGAATGAGTGTCTGATCAAACTATGTGATCAAATTGATGGAATGTATTGTGTCTGATCAAACTATGTGATCAAATTGATGGAATGAGTGTCTGATCAAACTATGTGATCAAATTGATGAAATGAGTGTCTGATCAAACTATGTGATCAAATTGATGGAATGAGTGTCTGATCAAACTATGTGATCAAATTGATGGAATGAGTGTCTGATCAAACTATGTGATCAAATTGATGGAATGAGTGTCTGATCAAACTATGTGATCAAATTGATGAAATGTGTGTCTGATCAAACTATGTGATCAAATTGATGGAATGAGTGTCTGATCAAACTATGTGATCAAATTGATGAAATGAGTGTCTGATCAAACTATGTGATCAAATTGATGGAATAAGAGTGTCTGATCAAACTATGTGATCAAATTGATGGAATGTAGTGTCTGATCAAACTATGTGATCGAATTGATGGAATGAGTGTCTGATCAAACTATGTGATCAAATTGATGGAAATGAGTGTCTGATCAAACTATGTGATCAAATTGATGGAATGAGTGTCTGATCAAACTATGTGATCAAATTGATGGAATGAGTGTCTGATCAAACTATGTGATCAAATTGATGGAATGTGTGTCTGATCAAACTATGTGATCAAATTGATGGAATGTGAGTGTCTGATCAAACTATGTGATCAAATTGATGGAATGAGTGTCTGATCAAACTATGTGATCAAATTGATGGAATGAGTGTCTGATCAAACTATGTGATCAAATTGATGGAATGAGTGTCTGATCAAACTATGTGATCAAATTGATGGAATGAGTGTCTGATCAAACTATGTGATCAAATTGATGGAATGTGTGTCTGATCAAACTATGTGATCAAATTGATGGAATGTGTCTGAATGAGTGTCTGATGTATGTGATCAAATTGATGGAATGTGTGATCAAACTATGTGATCAAATGAGTGTCTGATCAAACTGTCAATCAAATTGATGAAACTATGTGATCAAATTGATGGAATGAGTGTCTGATCAAACTATGATCAAATTGATGGAAAGTGTGCTGATCAAACTATGTGATCAAATTGATGGAATGTGTGTCTGATCAAACCATGTGATCAAATTGATGGAATGTGTGTCTGATCAAACTATGTGATCAAATCACGTAAACTATGTGATCAAATTGATGAATCAAGTGTCTGATCAAACTATGTGATCAAATTGATGAAATGATGTCTGATCAAACACTATGTGATCAAATTGATGGAATGTGTGTCTGATCAAACTATGTGTGATCAAATTGATGGAAAGATCAAATTGATGAATGAGTGTCTGATGTGATCAAATTGATGAAATAGTGTCTGATCAAACTATGTGATCAAATTAATGATGTGTTTGATCAAACTATGTGATCAAATTGATGGAATGAGTGTCTGATCAAACTATGTGATCAAATTGATGGAATGTGTGTCTGATCAAACTATGTGATCAAATTGATGGAATTAGTGTCTGATCAAACTATGTGATCAAATTGATGGAATGTGTGTCTGATCAAACTATGTGATCAAATTGATGGAATGAGTGTCTGATCAAACTATGTGATCAAATTGATGGAATGAGTGTCTGATCAAACTATGTGATCAAATTGATGGAATGAGTGTCTGATCAAACTATGTGATCAAATTGATGGAATGAGTGTCTGATCAAACTATGTGATCAAATTGATGGAATGAGTGTCTGATCAAACTATGTGATCAAATTGATGGAATGAGTGTCTGATCAAACTATGTGATCAAATTGATGGAATGTGTGTCTGATCAAACTATGTGATCAAATTGATGGAATGTGTGTCTGATCAAACCATATGATCAAATTGATGGAATGTGTGTCTGATCAAACTATGTGATCAAATTGATGGAATGAGTGTCTGATCAAACTATGTGATCAAATTGATGGAATGAGTGTCTGGTCAAACAATGTGATCAAATTGATGGAATAAGTGTCTGATCAAACTATGTGATCGAATTGATGGAATGTGTGTCTGATCAAACTATGTGATCAAATTGATGGAATGAGTGTCTGATCAAACTATGTGATCAAATTGATGGAATGAGTGTCTGATCAAACTATGTGATCAAATTGATGGAATGAGTGTCTGATCAAACTATGTGATCAAATTGATGGAATGAGTGTCTGATCAAACTATGTGATCAAATTGATGGAATGTGTGTCTGATCAAACTATGTGATCAAATTGATGGAATGTGTCTGATCAAACTATGTGATCAAATTGATGGAATGAGTGTCTGATCAAACTATGTGATCAAATTGATGGAATGAGAATCTGATCAAACTATGTGATCAAATTGATGGAATGAGGTGTCTGATCAAACTATGTGATCAAATTGATGGAATGAGTGTCTGATCAAACTATGTGATCAAATTGATGGAATGAGTGTCTGATCAAACTATGTGATCAAATTGATGGATGTGTGTGTCTGATCAAACTATGTGATCAAATTGATGTGATCAAAATATGAAATGTGCTGATCAAACTATGTGATCAAATTGATGGAATGAGTGTCTGATCAAACTATGTGATCAAATTGATGGAATGAGTGTCTGATCAAACTATGTGATCAAATTGATGGAATGTGTCTGATCAAACTATGTGATCAAATTGATGGAATGAGTGTCTGATCAAACTATGTGATCAAATTGATGGAATGAGTGTCTGATCAAAAAATGTGATCAAATTGTTTGAAATAGTGTCTGATCAATCTATGTGATCAAATTGATGGAATGAGTGTCTGATCAAACTATGTGATCAAATTGATGGAATGTGTCTGATCAAACTATGTGATCAAATTGATGGAATGAGTGTCTGATCAAACTATGTGATCAAATTGATGGAATGAGTGTCTGATCAAACTATGTGATCAAATTGATGGAATGAGTGTCTGATCAAACTATGTGATCAAATTGATGGAATGTGTGGTGATCAAACTATGTGATCAAATTGATGGAATATGTGTCTGATCAAACTATGTGATCAAATTGATGGAATATGTGTCTGATCAAACTATGTGATCAAATTGATGGAATGAGTGTCTGATCAAACTATGTGATCAAATTGATGGAATAAGTGTCTGATCAAACTATGTGATCAAATTGATGGAATGTGTGTCTGATCAAACTATGTGATCAAATTGATGGAATGTGTGTCTGATCAAACTATGTGATCAAATTGATGGAATGTGTGTCTGATCAAACTATGTGATCAAATTGATGGAATGAGTGTCTGATCAAACTATGTGATCAAATTGATGGAATGAGTGTCTGATCAAACTATGTGATCAAATTGATGGAATGTGTGTCTGATCAAACTATGTGATCAAATTGATGGAATGAGTGTCTGATCAAACTATGTGATCAAATTGATGGAATGAGTGTCTGATCAAACTATGTGATCAAATTGATGGAATGAGTGTCTGATCAAACTATGTGATCGAATTGATGGAATGAGTGTCTGATCAAACTATGTGATCAAATTGATGGAATGAGTGTCTGATCAAACTATGTGATCAAATTGATGGAATGAGTGTCTGATCAAACTATGTGATCAAATTGATGGAATGAGTGTCTGATCAAACTATGTGATCAAATTGATGGAATGAGTGTCTGATCAAACTATGTGATCAAATTGATGGAATGAGTGTCTGATCAAACTATGTGATCAAATTGATGGAATGAGTGTCTGATCAAACTATGTGATCAAATTGATGGAATGTGTGTCTGATCAAACTATGTGATCAAATTGATGGAATGTGTCTGATCAAACTATGTGATCAAATTGATGGAATGAGTGTCTGATCAAACTTTGTGATGAAATTGATGGAAAGAGTGTCTGGTCAAACTATGTGATCTAATTGATGGAATGTGTGTCTGATCAAACTATATTATCAAATTGATGGAATGAATGTCTGATCAAACTATGTGATCAAATTGATGGAATGAGTGTCTGATCAAACTATGTGATCAAATTGATGGAATGAGTGTCTGATCAAACTATGTGATCAAATTGATGGAATGTGTGTCTGATCAAACTATGTGATCAAATTGATGGAATGAGTGTCTGATCAAACTATGTGATCAAATTGATGGAATGAGTGTCTGATCAAACTATGTGATCAAATTGATGGAATGAGTGTCTGATCAAACTATGTGATCAAATTGATGGAATGAGTGTCTGATCAAACTATGTGATCAAATTGATGGAATGAGTGTCTGATCAAACTATGTGATCAAATTGATGGAATGAGTGTCTGATCAAACTATGTGATCAAATTGATGGAATGTGTGTCTGATCAAACTATGTGATCAAATTGATGGAATGAGTGTCTGATCAAACTATGTGATCAAATTGATGGAATGAGTGTCTGATCAAACTATGTGATCAAATTGATGGAATGAGTGTCTGATCAAACTATGTGATCAAATTGATGGAATAAGTGTCTGATCAAACTATGTGATCAAATTGATGGAATGAGTGTCTGATCAAACTATGTGATCAAATTGATGGAATGAGTGTCTGATCAAACTATGTGATCAAATTGATGGAATGTGTGTCTGATCAAACTATGTGATCAAATTGATGGAATGAAGTGTCTGATCAAACTATGTGATCAAATTGATGGAATGAGTGTCTGATCAAACTATGTGATCAAATTGATGGAATGAGTGTCTGATCAAACTATGTGATCAAATTGATGGAATGAGTGTCTGATCAAACTATGTGATCAAATTGATGGAATGAGTGTCTGATCAAACTATGTGATCAAATTGATGGAATGAGTGTGTCTGATCAAACTATGTGATCAAATTGATGGAATGAGTGTCTGATCAAACTATGTGATCAAATTGATGGAATGTGTGTCTGATCAAACTATGTGATCAAATTGATGGAATGTGTGTCTGATCAAACTATGTGATCAAATTGATGGAATGTGTGTCTGATCAAACTATGTGATCAAATTGATGGAATGAGTGTCTGATCAAACTATGTGATCAAATTGATGGAATGTGTGTCTGATCAAACTATGTGATCAAATTGATGGAATGAGTGTCTGATCAAACTATGTGATCAAATTGATGGAATGAGTGTCTGATCAAACTATGTGATCAAATTGATGGAATGAGTGTCTGATCAAACTATGTGATCAAATTGATGGAATGAGTGTCTGATCAAACTATGTGATCAAATTGATGGAATGAGTGTCTGATCAAACTATGTGATCAAATTGATGGAATGAGTGTCTGATCAAACTATGTGATCAAATTGATGGAATGAGTGTCTGATCAAACTATGTGATCAAATTGATGGAATGAGTGTCTGATCAAACTATGTGATCAAATTGATGGAATGAGTGTCTGATCAAACTATGTGATCAAATTGATGGAATGAGTGTCTGATCAAACTATGTGATCAAATTGATGGAATGAGTGTCTGATCAAACAATGTGATCAAATTGATGGAATGAGTGTCTGATCAAACTATGTGATCAAATTGATGGAATGTGTGTCTGATCAAACTATGTGATCAAATTGATGGAATGTGTGTCTGATCAAACTATGTGATCAAATTGATGGAATGTGTGTCTGATCAAACTATGTGATCAAATTGATGGAATGAGTGTCTGATCAAACTATGTGATCAAATTGATGGAATGAGTGTCTGATCAAACTATGTGATCAAATTGATGGAATGAGTGTCTGATCAAACTATGTGATCAAATTGATGGAATGAGTGTCTGATCAAACTATGTGATCAAATTGATGGAATGAGTGTCTGATCAAACTATGTGATCAAATTGATGGAATGAGTGTCTGATCAAACTATGTGATCAAATTGATGGAATGAGTGTCTGATCAAACTATGTGATCAAATTGATGGAATGAGTGTCTGATCAAACTATGTGATCAAATTGATGGAATGTGTGTCTGATCAAACTATGTGATCAAATTGATGGAATGTGTGTCTGATCAAACTATGTGATCAAATTGATGGAATGAGTGTCTGATCAAACTATGTGATCAAATTGATGGAATGAGTGTCTGATCAAACTATGTGATCAAATTGATGGAATGAGTGTCTGATCAAACTATGTGATCAAATTGATGGAATGAGTGTCTGATCAAACTATGTGATCAAATTGATGGAATGAGTGTCTGATCAAACTATGTGATCAAATTGATGGAATGAGTGTCTGATCAAACTATGTGATCAAATTGATGGAATGAGGGTGTCTGATCAAACTATGTGATCAAATTGATGGAATGAGTGTCTGATCAAACTATGTGATCAAATTGATGGAATGAGTGTCTGATCAAACTATGTGATCAAATTGATGGAATGAGTGTCTGATCAAACTATGTGATCAAATTGATGGAATGAGTGTCTGATCAAACTATGTGATCAAATTGATGGAATGAGTGTCTGATCAAACTATGTGATCAAATTGATGGAATAAGTGTCTGATCAAACTATGTGATCAAATTGATGGAATGAGTGTCTGATCAAACTATGTGATCAAATTGATGGAATGAGTGTCTGATCAAACTATGTGATCAAATTGATGGAATGAGTGTCTGATCAAACTATGTGATCAAATTGATGGAATGAGTGTCTGATCAAACTATGTGATCAAATTGATGGAATGAGTGTCTGATCAAACTATGTGATCAAATTGATGGAATGTGTGTCTGATCAAACTATGTGATCAAATTGATGGAATGTGTGTCTGATCAAACTATGTGATCAAATTGATGGAATGAGTGTCTGATCAAACTATGTGATCAAATTGATGGAATGAGTGTCTGATCAAACTATGTGATCAAATTGATGGAATGAGTGTCTGATCAAACTATGTGATCAAATTGATGGAATGAGTGTCTGATCAAACTATGTGATCAAATTGATGGAATGAGTGTCTGATCAAACTATGTGATCAAATTGATGGAATAGTGTCTGATCAAACTATGTGATCAAATTGATGGAATATGTGTCTGATCAAACTATGTGATCAAATTGATGGAATGAGTGTCTGATCAAACTATGTGATCAAATTGATGGAATGAGTGTCTGATCAAACTATGTGATCAAATTGATGGAATGAGTGTCTGATCAAACTATGTGATCAAATTGATGGAATGAGTGTCTGATCAAACTATGTGATCAAATTGATGGAATGAGTGTCTGATCAAACTATGTGATCAAATTGATGGAATGTGTGTCTGATCAAACTATGTGATCAAATTGATGGAATGTGTGTCTGATCAAACTATGTGATCAAATTGATGGAATGAGTGTCTGATCAAACTATGTGATCAAATTGATGGAATGAGTGTCTGATCAAACTATGTGATCAAATTGATGGAATGAGTGTCTGATCAAACTATGTGATCAAATTGATGGAATGAGTGTCTGATCAAACTATGTGATCAAATTGATGGAATGAGTGTCTGATCAAACTATGTGATCAAATTGATGGAATGAGTGTCTGATCAAACTATGTGATCAAATTGATGGAATGAGTGTCTGATCAAACTATGTGATCAAATTGATGGAATGTGTGTCTGATCAAACTATGTGATCAAATTGATGGAATGAGTGTCTGATCAAACTATGTGATCAAATTGATGGAATGAGTGTCTGATCAAACTATGTGATCAAATTGATGGAATGAGTGTCTGATCAAACTATGTGATCAAATTGATGGAATGAGTGTCTGATCAAACTATGTGATCAAATTGATGGAATGAGTGTCTGATCAAACTATGTGATCAAATTGATGGAATGAGTGTCTGATCAAACTATGTGATCAAATTGATGGAATGAGTGTCTGATCAAACTATGTGATCAAATTGATGGAATGTGTGTCTGATCAAACTATGTGATCAAATTGATGGAATGAGTGTCTGATCAAACTATGTGATCAAATTGATGGAATGAGTGTCTGATCAAACTATGTGATCAAATTGATGGAATGAGTGTCTGATCAAACTATGTGATCAAATTGATGGAATGAGTGTCTGATCAAACTATGTGATCAAATTGATGGAATGAGTGTCTGATCAAACTATGTGATCAAATGATGGAATGATGTGTCTGATCAAACTATGTGATCAAATTGATGGAATGAGTGTCTGATCAAACTATGTGATCAAATTGATGGAATGAGTGTCTGATCAAACTATGTGATCAAATTGATGGAATGAGTGTCTGATCAAACTATGTGATCAAATTGATGGAATGAGTGTCTGATCAAACTATGTGATCAAATTGATGGAATGAGTGTCTGATCAAACTATGTGATCAAATTGATGGAATGAGTGTCTGATCAAACTATGTGATCAAATTGATGGAATGTGTGTCTGATCAAACTATGTGATCAAATTGATGGAATGAGTGTCTGATCAAACTATGTGATCAAATTGATGGAATGAGTGTCTGATCAAACTATGTGATCAAATTGATGGAATGAGTGTCTGATCAAACTATGTGATCAAATTGATGGAATGAGTGTCTGATCAAACTATGTGATCAAATTGATGGAATGAGTGTCTGATCAAACTATGTGATCAAATTGATGGAATGAGTGTCTGATCAAACTATGTGATCAAATTGATGGAATGAGTGTCTGATCAAACTATGTGATCAAATTGATGGAATGAGTGTCTGATCAAACTATGTGATCAAATTGATGGAATGAGTGTCTGATCAAACTATGTGATCAAATTGATGGAATGAGTGTCTGATCAAACTATGTGATCAAATTGATGGAATGAGTGTCTGATCAAACTATGTGATCAAATTGATGGAATGTGTGTCTGATCAAACTATGTGATCAAATTGATGGAATGAATGTGTCTGATCAAACTATGTGATCAAATTGATGGAATGAGTGTCTGATCAAACTATGTGATCAAATTGATGGAATGAGTGTCTGATCAAACTATGTGATCAAATTGATGGAATGAGTGTCTGATCAAACTATGTGATCAAATTGATGGAATGAGTGTCTGATCAAACTATGTGATCAAATTGATGGAATGAGTGTCTGATCAAACTATGTGATCAAATTGATGGAATGAGTGTCTGATCAAACTATGTGATCAAATTGATGGAATGAGTGTCTGATCAAACTATGTGATCAAATTGATGGAATGAGTGTCTGATCAAACTATGTGATCAAATTGATGGAATGAGTGTCTGATCAAACTATGTGATCAAATTGATGGAATGAGTGTCTGATCAAACTATGTGATCAAATTGATGGAATGAGTGTCTGATCAAACTATGTGATCAAATTGATGGAATGAGTGTCTGATCAAACTATGTGATCAAATTGATGGAATGAGTGTCTGATCAAACTATGTGATCAAATTGATGGAATGAGTGTCTGATCAAACTATGTGATCAAATTGATGGAATGAGTGTCTGATCAAACTATGTGATCAAATTGATGGAATGAGTGTCTGATCAAACTATGTGATCAAATTGATGGAATGAGTGTCTGATCAAACTATGTGATCAAATTGATGGAATGAGTGTCTGATCAAACTATGTGATCAAATTGATGGAATGAGTGTCTGATCAAACTATGTGATCAAATTGATGGAATGAGTGTCTGATCAAACTATGTGATCAAATTGATGGAATGAGTGTCTGATCAAACTATGTGATCAAATTGATGGAATGAGTGTCTGATCAAACTATGTGATCAAATTGATGGAATGAGTGTCTGATCAAACTATGTGATCAAATTGATGGAATGAGTGTCTGATCAAACTATGTGATCAAATTGATGGAATGAGTGTCTGATCAAACTATGTGATCAAATTGATGGAATGAGTGTCTGATCAAACTATGTGATCAAATTGATGGAATGAGTGTCTGATCAAACTATGTGATCAAATTGATGGAATGAGTGTCTGATCAAACTATGTGATCAAATTGATGGAATGAGTGTCTGATCAAACTATGTGATCAAATTGATGGAATGTGTCTGATCAAACTATGTGATCAAATTGATGGAATGAGTGTCTGATCAAACTATGTGATCAAATTGATGGAATGAGTGTCTGATCAAACTATGTGATCAAATTGATGGAATGAGTGTCTGATCAAACTATGTGATCAAATTGATGGAATGAGTGTCTGATCAAACTATGTGATCAAATTGATGGAATGAGTGTCTGATCAAACTATGTGATCAAATTGATGGAATGAGTGTCTGATCAAACTATGTGATCAAATTGATGGAATGAGTGTCTGATCAAACTATGTGATCAAATTGATGGAATGAGTGTCTGATCAAACTATGTGATCAAATTGATGGAATGAGTGTCTGATCAAACTATGTGATCAAATTGATGGAATGAGTGTCTGATCAAACTATGTGATCAAATTGATGGAATGAGTGTCTGATCAAACTATGTGATCAAATTGATGGAATGAGTGTCTGATCAAACTATGTGATCAAATTGATGGAATGTGTGTCTGATCAAACTATGTGATCAAATTGATGGAAATGGTGTGTCTGATCAAACTATGTGATCAAATTGATGGAATGAGTGTCTGATCAAACTATGTGATCAAATTGATGGAATGAGTGTCTGATCAAACTATGTGATCAAATTGATGGAATGAGTGTCTGATCAAACTATGTGATCAAATTGATGGAATGAGTGTCTGATCAAACTATGTGATCAAATTGATGGAATGAGTGTCTGATCAAACTATGTGATCAAATTGATGGAATGAGTGTCTGATCAAACTATGTGATCAAATTGATGGAATGAGTGTCTGATCAAACTATGTGATCAAATTGATGGAATGAGTGTCTGATCAAACTATGTGATCAAATTGATGGAATGAGTGTCTGATCAAACTATGTGATCAAATTGATGGAATGAGTGTCTGATCAAACTATGTGATCAAATTGATGGAATGAGTGTCTGATCAAACTATGTGATCAAATTGATGGAATGAGTGTCTGATCAAACTATGTGATCAAATTGATGGAATGAGTGTCTGATCAAACTATGTGATCAAATTGATGGAATGAGTGTCTGATCAAACTATGTGATCAAATTGATGGAATGAGTGTCTGATCAAACTATGTGATCAAATTGATGGAATGAGTGTCTGATCAAACTATGTGATCAAATTGATGGAATGAGTGTCTGATCAAACTATGTGATCAAATTGATGGAATGAGTGTCTGATCAAACTATGTGATCAAATTGATGGAATGAGTGTCTGATCAAACTATGTGATCAAATTGATGGAATGAGTGTCTGATCAAACTATGTGATCAAATTGATGGAATGTGTGTCTGATCAAACTATGTGATCAAATTGATGGAATGAGTGTCTGATCAAACTATGTGATCAAATTGATGGAATGAGTGTCTGATCAAACTATGTGATCAAATTGATGGAATGAGTGTCTGATCAAACTATGTGATCAAATTGATGGAATGAGTGTCTGATCAAACTATGTGATCAAATTGATGGAATGAGTGTCTGATCAAACTATGTGATCAAATTGATGGAATGAGTGTCTGATCAAACTATGTGATCAAATTGATGGAATGTGTGTCTGATCAAACTATGTGATCAAATTGATGGAATGAGTGTCTGATCAAACTATGTGATCAAATTGATGGAATGAGTGTCTGATCAAACTATGTGATCAAATTGATGGAATGAGTGTCTGATCAAACTATGTGATCAAATTGATGGAATGAGTGTCTGATCAAACTATGTGATCAAATTGATGGAATGAGTGTCTGATCAAACTATGTGATCAAATTGATGGAATGAGTGTCTGATCAAACTATGTGATCAAATTGATGGAATGAGTGTCTGATCAAACTATGTGATCAAATTGATGGAATGAGTGTCTGATCAAACTATGTGATCAAATTGATGGAATGAGTGTCTGATCAAACTATGTGATCAAATTGATGGAATGAGTGTCTGATCAAACTATGTGATCAAATTGATGGAATGAGTGTCTGATCAAACTATGTGATCAAATTGATGGAATGAGTGTCTGATCAAACTATGTGATCAAATTGATGGAATGAGTGTCTGATCAAACTATGTGATCAAATTGATGGAATGAGTGTCTGATCAAACTATGTGATCAAATTGATGGAATGAGTGTCTGATCAAACTATGTGATCAAATTGATGGAATGAGTGTCTGATCAAACTATGTGATCAAATTGATGGAATGAGTGTCTGATCAAACTATGTGATCAAATTGATGGAATGAGTGTCTGATCAAACTATGTGATCAAATTGATGGAATGAGTGTCTGATCAAACTATGTGATCAAATTGATGGAATGAGTGTCTGATCAAACTATGTGATCAAATTGATGGAATGAGTGTCTGATCAAACTATGTGATCAAATTGATGGAATGAGTGTCTGATCAAACTATGTGATCAAATTGATGGAATGAGTGTCTGATCAAACTATGTGATCAAATTGATGGAATGAGTGTCTGATCAAACTATGTGATCAAATTGATGGAATGAGTGTCTGATCAAACTATGTGATCAAATTGATGGAATGAGTGTCTGATCAAACTATGTGATCAAATTGATGGAATGAGTGTCTGATCAAACTATGTGATCAAATTGATGGAATGATGTGTCTGATCAAACTATGTGATCAAATTGATGGAATGAGTGTCTGATCAAACTATGTGATCAAATTGATGGAATGAGTGTCTGATCAAACTATGTGATCAAATTGATGGAATGAGTGTCTGATCAAACTATGTGATCAAATTGATGGAATGAGTGTCTGATCAAACTATGTGATCAAATTGATGGAATGAGTGTCTGATCAAACTATGTGATCAAATTGATGGAATGAGTGTCTGATCAAACTATGTGATCAAATTGATGGAATGAGTGTCTGATCAAACTATGTGATCAAATTGATGGAATGAGTGTCTGATCAAACTATGTGATCAAATTGATGGAATGAGTGTCTGATCAAACTATGTGATCAAATTGATGGAATGAGTGTCTGATCAAACTATGTGATCAAATTGATGGAATGTGTGTCTGATCAAACTATGTGATCAAATTGATGGAATGAGTGTCTGATCAAACTATGTGATCAAATTGATGGAATGAGTGTCTGATCAAACTATGTGATCAAATTGATGGAATGAGTGTCTGATCAAACTATGTGATCAAATTGATGGAATGAGTGTCTGATCAAACTATGTGATCAAATTGATGGAATGAGTGTCTGATCAAACTATGTGATCAAATTGATGGAATGAGTGTCTGATCAAACTATGTGATCAAATTGATGGAATGAGTGTCTGATCAAACTATGTGATCAAATTGATGGAATGATGTGTCTGATCAAACTATGTGATCAAATTGATGGAATGAAGTGTCTGATCAAACTATGTGATCAAATTGATGGAATGAGTGTCTGATCAAACTATGTGATCAAATTGATGGAATGAGTGTCTGATCAAACTATGTGATCAAATTGATGGAATGAGTGTCTGATCAAACTATGTGATCAAATTGATGGAATGAGTGTCTGATCAAACTATGTGATCAAATTGATGGAATGAGTGTCTGATCAAACTATGTGATCAAATTGATGGAATGATGTGTCTGATCAAACTATGTGATCAAATTGATGGAATGAGTGTCTGATCAAACTATGTGATCAAATTGATGGAATGAGTGTCTGATCAAACTATGTGATCAAATTGATGGAATGAGTGTCTGATCAAACTATGTGATCAAATTGATGGAATGAGTGTCTGATCAAACTATGTGATCAAATTGATGGAATGTGTGTCTGATCAAACTATGTGATCAAATTGATGGAATGAGTGTCTGATCAAACTATGTGATCAAATTGATGGAATGAGTGTCTGATCAAACTATGTGATCAAATTGATGGAATGAGTGTCTGATCAAACTATGTGATCAAATTGATGGAATGAGTGTCTGATCAAACTATGTGATCAAATTGATGGAATGAGTGTCTGATCAAACTATGTGATCAAATTGATGGAATGAGTGTCTGATCAAACTATGTGATCAAATTGATGGAATGAGTGTCTGATCAAACTATGTGATCAAATTGATGGAATGTGTGTGTCTGATCAAACTATGTGATCAAATTGATGGAATGAGTGTCTGATCAAACTATGTGATCAAATTGATGGAATGAGTGTCTGATCAAACTATGTGATCAAATTGATGGAATGTGTGTCTGATCAAACTATGTGATCAAATTGATGGAATGTGTGTGTCTGATCAAACTATGTGATCAAATTGATCAAAATGATGTGTGTCTGATCAAACTATGTGATCAAATTGATGGAATGAGTGTCTGATCAAACTATGTGATCAAATTGATGGAATGAGTGTCTGATCAAACTATGTGATCAAATTGATGGAATGAGTGTCTGATCAAACTATGTGATCAAATTGATGGAATGAGTGTCTGATCAAACTATGTGATCAAATTGATGGAATGAGTGTCTGATCAAACTATGTGATCAAATTGATGGAATGAGTGTCTGATCAAACTATGTGATCAAATTGATGGAATGAGTGTCTGATCAAACTATGTGATCAAATTGATGGAATGAGTGTCTGATCAAACTATGTGATCAAATTGATGGAATGAGTGTCTGATCAAACTATGTGATCAAATTGATGGAATGAGTGTCTGATCAAACTATGTGATCAAATTGATGGAATGAGTGTCTGATCAAACTATGTGATCAAATTGATGGAATGAGTGTCTGATCAAACTATGTGATCAAATTGATGGAATGAGTGTCTGATCAAACTATGTGATCAAATTGATGGAATGAGTGTCTGATCAAACTATGTGATCAAATTGATGGAATGAGTGTCTGATCAAACTATGTGATCAAATTGATGGAATGAGTGTCTGATCAAACTATGTGATCAAATTGATGGAATGAGTGTCTGATCAAACTATGTGATCAAATTGATGGAATGAGTGTCTGATCAAACTATGTGATCAAATTGATGGAATGAGTGTCTGATCAAACTATGTGATCAAATTGATGGAATGAGTGTCTGATCAAACTATGTGATCAAATTGATGGAATGAGTGTCTGATCAAACTATGTGATCAAATTGATGGAATGAGTGTCTGATCAAACTATGTGATCAAATTGATGGAATGAGTGTCTGATCAAACTATGTGATCAAATTGATGGAATGAGTGTCTGATCAAACTATGTGATCAAATTGATGGAATGAGTGTCTGATCAAACTATGTGATCAAATTGATGGAATGAGTGTCTGATCAAACTATGTGATCAAATTGATGGAATGAGTGTCTGATCAAACTATGTGATCAAATTGATGGAATGAGTGTCTGATCAAACTATGTGATCAAATTGATGGAATGAGTGTCTGATCAAACTATGTGATCAAATTGATGGAATGAGTGTCTGATCAAACTATGTGATCAAATTGATGGAATGTGTGTCTGATCAAACTATGTGATCAAATTGATGGAATGAGTGTCTGATCAAACTATGTGATCAAATTGATGGAATGAGTGTCTGATCAAACTATGTGATCAAATTGATGGAATGAGTGTCTGATCAAACTATGTGATCAAATTGATGGAAATGTGTGTGATCAAACTATGTGATCAAATTGATGGAATGAGTGTCTGATCAAACTATGTGATCAAATTGATGGAATGAGTGTCTGATCAAACTATGTGATCAAATTGATGGAATGAGTGTCTGATCAAACTATGTGATCAAATTGATGGAATGTGTGTCTGATCAAACTATGTGATCAAATTGATGGAATGTGTGTCTGATCAAACTATGTGATCAAATTGATGGAATGAGTGTCTGATCAAACTATGTGATCAAATTGATGGAATGAGTGTCTGATCAAACTATGTGATCAAATTGATGGAATGAGTGTCTGATCAAACTATGTGATCAAATTGATGGAATGAGTGTCTGATCAAACTATGTGATCAAATTGATGGAATGAGTGTCTGATCAAACTATGTGATCAAATTGATGGAATGAGTGTCTGATCAAACTATGTGATCAAATTGATGGAATGAGTGTCTGATCAAACTATGTGATCAAATTGATGGAATGAGTGTCTGATCAAACTATGTGATCAAATTGATGGAATGAGTGTCTGATCAAACTATGTGATCAAATTGATGGAATGAGTGTCTGATCAAACTATGTGATCAAATTGATGGAATGAGTGTCTGATCAAACTATGTGATCAAATTGATGGAATGAGTGTCTGATCAAACTATGTGATCAAATTGATGGAATGAGTGTGTCTGATCAAACTATGTGATCAAATTGATGGAATGAGTGTCTGATCAAACTATGTGATCAAATTGATGGAATGAGTGTCTGATCAAACTATGTGATCAAATTGATGGAATGAGTGTCTGATCAAACTATGTGATCAAATTGATGGAATGAGTGTCTGATCAAACTATGTGATCAAATTGATGGAATGAGTGTCTGATCAAACTATGTGATCAAATTGATGGAATGAGTGTCTGATCAAACTATGTGATCAAATTGATGGAATGAGTGTCTGATCAAACTATGTGATCAAATTGAT
The DNA here is from genome assembly GCF_004210375.1 of Tachypleus tridentatus. Lineage (NCBI taxonomy): Eukaryota > Metazoa > Arthropoda > Merostomata > Xiphosura > Limulidae > Tachypleus > Tachypleus tridentatus. The sequence goes on from NW_027467782.1 coordinate 35,526,284, forward strand.
GGAATGAGTGTCTGATCAAACTATGTGATCAAATTGATGGAATGAGTGTCTGATCAAACTATGTGATCAAATTGATGGAATGAGTGTCTGATCAAACTATGTGATCAAATTGATGGAATGAGTGTCTGATCAAACTATGTGATCAAATTGATGGAATGAGTGTCTGATCAAACTATGTGATCAAATTGATGGAATGAGTGTCTGATCAAACTATGTGATCAAATTGATGGAATGAGTGTCTGATCAAACTATGTGATCAAATTGATGGAATGAGTGTCTGATCAAACTATGTGATCAAATTGATGGAATGAGTGTCTGATCAAACTATGTGATCAAATTGATGGAATGAGTGTCTGATCAAACTATGTGATCAAATTGATGGAATGATTGTGTCTGATCAAACTATGTGATCAAATTGATGGAATGAGTGTCTGATCAAACTATGTGATCAAATTGATGGAATGAGTGTCTGATCAAACTATGTGATCAAATTGATGGAATGATGTGTCTGATCAAACTATGTGATCAAATTGATGGAATGAGTGTCTGATCAAACTATGTGATCAAATTGATGGAATGAGTGTCTGATCAAACTATGTGATCAAATTGATGGAATGAGTGTCTGATCAAACTATGTGATCAAATTGATGGAATGAGTGTCTGATCAAACTATGTGATCAAATTGATGGAATGAGTGTCTGATCAAACTATGTGATCAAATTGATGGAATGAGTGTCTGATCAAACTATGTGATCAAATTGATGGAATGAGTGTCTGATCAAACTATGTGATCAAATTGATGGAATGAGTGTCTGATCAAACTATGTGATCAAATTGATGGAATGAGTGTCTGATCAAACTGATGTGATCAAATTGATGGAATGAGTGTCTGATCAAACTATGTGATCAAATTGATGGAATGAGTGTCTGATCAAACTATGTGATCAAATTGATGGAATGAGTGTCTGATCAAACTATGTGATCAAATTGATGGAATGAGTGTCTGATCAAACTATGTGATCAAATTGATGGAATGAGTGTCTGATCAAACTATGTGATCAAATTGATGGAATGAGTGTCTGATCAAACTATGTGATCAAATTGATGGAATGAGTGTCTGATCAAACTATGTGATCAAATTGATGGAATGAGTGTCTGATCAAACTATGTGATCAAATTGATGGAATGAGTGTCTGATCAAACTATGTGATCAAATTGATGGAATGAGTGTCTGATCAAACTATGTGATCAAATTGATGGAATGAGTGTCTGATCAAACTATGTGATCAAATTGATGGAATGAGTGTCTGATCAAACTATGTGATCAAATTGATGGAATGAGTGTCTGATCAAACTATGTGATCAAATTGATGGAATGAGTGTCTGATCAAACTATGTGATCAAATTGATGGAATGAGTGTCTGATCAAACTATGTGATCAAATTGATGGAATGAGTGTCTGATCAAACTATGTGATCAAATTGATGGAATGAGTGTCTGATCAAACTATGTGATCAAATTGATGGAATGAGTGTCTGATCAAACTATGTGATCAAATTGATGGAATGAGTGTCTGATCAAACTATGTGATCAAATTGATGGAATGAGTGTCTGATCAAACTATGTGATCAAATTGATGGAATGTGAGTGTCTGATCAAACTATGTGATCAAATTGATGGAATGAGTGTCTGATCAAACTATGTGATCAAATTGATGGAATGAGTGTCTGATCAAACTATGTGATCAAATTGATGGAATGAGTGTCTGATCAAACTATGTGATCAAATTGATGGAATGAGTGTCTGATCAAACTATGTGATCAAATTGATGGAATGAGTGTCTGATCAAACTATGTGATCAAATTGATGGAATGAGTGTCTGATCAAACTATGTGATCAAATTGATGGAATGAGTGTCTGATCAAACTATGTGATCAAATTGATGGAATGAGTGTCTGATCAAACTATGTGATCAAATTGATGGAATGAGTGTCTGATCAAACTATGTGATCAAATTGATGGAATGAGTGTCTGATCAAACTATGTGATCAAATTGATGGAATGAGTGTCTGATCAAACTATGTGATCAAATTGATGGAATGAGTGTCTGATCAAACTATGTGATCAAATTGATGGAATGAGTGTCTGATCAAACTATGTGATCAAATTGATGGAATGAGTGTCTGATCAAACTATGTGATCAAATTGATGGAATGAGTGTCTGATCAAACTATGTGATCAAATTGATGGAATGAGTGTCTGATCAAACTATGTGATCAAATTGATGGAATGAGTGTCTGATCAAACTATGTGATCAAATTGATGGAATGAGTGTCTGATCAAACTATGTGATCAAATTGATGGAATGAGTGTCTGATCAAACTATGTGATCAAATTGATGGAATATGTGTCTGATCAAACTATGTGATCAAATTGATGGAATGATGTGTCTGATCAAACTATGTGATCAAATTGATGGAATGTGTGTCTGATCAAACTATGTGATCAAATTGATGGAATGAGTGTCTGATCAAACTATGTGATCAAATTGATGGAATGAGTGTCTGATCAAACTATGTGATCAAATTGATGGAATGAGTGTCTGATCAAACTATGTGATCAAATTGATGGAATGAGTGTCTGATCAAACTATGTGATCAAATTGATGGAATGAGTGTCTGATCAAACTATGTGATCAAATTGATGGAATGAGTGTCTGATCAAACTATGTGATCAAATTGATGGAATGAGTGTCTGATCAAACTATGTGATCAAATTGATGGAATGAGTGTCTGATCAAACTATGTGTGATCTGATCAGTGTCTGATCAAATGTGATCAAATTGATGGAATGTGTGTCTGATCAAACTATGTGATCAAATTGATGGAATGAGTGTCTGATCAAACTATGTGATCAAATTGATGGAATGAGTGTCTGATCAAACTATGTGATCAAATTGATGGAATGAGTGTCTGATCAAACTATGTGATCAAATTGATGGAATGAGTGTCTGATCAAACTATGTGATCAAATTGATGGAATGAGTGTCTGATCAAACTATGTGATCAAATTGATGGAATGAGTGTCTGATCAAACTATGTGATCAAATTGATGGAATGAGTGTCTGATCAAACTATGTGATCAAATTGATGGAATGAGTGTCTGATCAAACTATGTGATCAAATTGATGGAATGAGTGTCTGATCAAACTATGTGATCAAATTGATGGAATGAGTGTCTGATCAAACTATGTGATCAAATTGATGGAATGAGTGTCTGATCAAACTATGTGATCAAATTGATGGAATGAGTGTCTGATCAAACTATGTGATCAAATTGATGGAATGAGTGTCTGATCAAACTATGTGATCAAATTGATGGAATGAGTGTCTGATCAAACTATGTGATCAAATTGATGGAATGAGTGTCTGATCAAACTATGTGATCAAATTGATGGAATGAGTGTCTGATCAAACTATGTGATCAAATTGATGGAATGAGTGTCTGATCAAACTATGTGATCAAATTGATGGAATGTGTGTCTGATCAAACTATGTGATCAAATTGATGGAATGAGTGTCTATGTGATCAAACTAGTGTGATCAAATTGATGGAATGAGTGTCTGATCAAACTATGTGATCAAATTGATGGAATGAGTGTCTGATCAAACTATGTGATCAAATTGATGGAATGAGTGTCTGATCAAACTATGTGATCAAATTGATGGAATGAGTGTCTGATCAAACTATGTGATCAAATTGATGGAATGAGTGTCTGATCAAACTATGTGATCAAATTGATGGAATGAGTGTCTGATCAAACTATGTGATCAAATTGATGGAATGAGTGTCTGATCAAACTATGTGATCAAATTGATGGAATGAGTGTCTGATCAAACTATGTGATCAAATTGATGGAATGAGTGTCTGATCAAACTATGTGATCAAATTGATGGAATGAGTGTCTGATCAAACTATGTGATCAAATTGATGGAATGAGTGTCTGATCAAACTATGTGATCAAATTGATGGAATGAGTGTCTGATCAAACTATGTGATCAAATTGATGGAATGAGTGTCTGATCAAACTATGTGATCAAATTGATGGAATGAGTGTCTGATCAAACTATGTGATCAAATTGATGGAATGAGTGTCTGATCAAACTATGTGATCAAATTGATGGAATGAGTGTCTGATCAAACTATGTGATCAAATTGATGGAATGAGTGTCTGATCAAACTATGTGATCAAATTGATGGAATGAGTGTCTGATCAAACTATGTGATCAAATTGATGGAATGAGTGTCTGATCAAACTATGTGATCAAATTGATGGAATGAGTGTCTGATCAAACTATGTGATCAAATTGATGGAATGAGTGTCTGATCAAACTATGTGATCAAATTGATGGAATATGTGTGTGATCAAACTATGTGATCAAATTGATGGAATGAGTGTCTGATCAAACTATGTGATCAAATTGATGGAATGAGTGTCTGATCAAACTATGTGATCAAATTGATGGAATGAGTGTCTGATCAAACTATGTGATCAAATTGATGGAATGAGTGTCTGATCAAACTATGTGATCAAATTGATGGAATGAGTGTCTGATCAAACTATGTGATCAAATTGATGGAATGAGTGTCTGATCAAACTATGTGATCAAATTGATGGAATGAGTGTCTGATCAAACTATGTGATCAAATTGATGGAATGAGTGTCTGATCAAACTATGTGATCAAATTGATGGAATGAGTGTCTGATCAAACTATGTGATCAAATTGATGGAATGAGTGTCTGATCAAACTATGTGATCAAATTGATGGAATGAGTGTCTGATCAAACTATGTGATCAAATTGATGGAATGAGTGTCTGATCAAACTATGTGATCAAATTGATGGAATGAGTGTCTGATCAAACTATGTGATCAAATTGATGGAATGAGTGTCTGATCAAACTATGTGATCATTGAATTGATGGAATGATGGAATGTGTCTGATCAAACTATGTGATCAAATTGATCAAATTATGGAATGAGTGTCTGATCAAACTATGTGATCAAATTGATGGAATGAGTGTCTGATCAAACTATGTGATCAAATTGATGGAATGAGTGTCTGATCAAACTATGTGATCAAATTGATGGAATGAGTGTCTGATCAAACTATGTGATCAAATTGATGGAATGAGTGTCTGATCAAACTATGTGATCAAATTGATGGAATGAGTGTCTGATCAAACTATGTGATCAAATTGATGGAATGAGTGTCTGATCAAACTATGTGATCAAATTGATGGAATGTGTCTGATCAAACTATGTGATCAAATTGATGGAATGAGTGTCTGATCAAACTATGTGATCAAATTGATGGAATGAGTGTCTGATCAAACTATGTGATCAAATTGATGGAATGACTATGTGTCTGATCAAACTATGTGATCAAATTGATGGAATGAGTGTCTGATCAAACTATGTGATCAAATTGATGGAATGAGTGTCTGATCAAACTATGTGATCAAATTGATGGAATGAGTGTCTGATCAAACTATGTGATCAAATTGATGGAATGAGTGTCTGATCAAACTATGTGATCAAATTGATGGAATGAGTGTCTGATCAAACTATGTGATCAAATTGATGGAATGAGTGTCTGATCAAACTATGTGATCAAATTGATGGAATGAGTGTCTGATCAAACTATGTGATCAAATTGATGGAATGAGTGTCTGATCAAACTATGTGATCAAATTGATGGAATGAGTGTCTGATCAAACTATGTGATCAAATTGATGGAATGAGTGTCTGATCAAACTATGTGATCAAATTGATGGAATGAGTGTCTGATCAAACTATGTGATCAAATTGATGGAATGAGTGTCTGATCAAACTATGTGATCAAATTGATGGAATGAGTGTCTGATCAAACTATGTGATCAAATTGATGGAATATGTGTCTGATCAAACTATGTGATCAAATTGATGGAATGAGTGTCTGATCAAACTATGTGATCAAATTGATGGAATGAGTGTCTGATCAAACTATGTGATCAAATTGATGGAATGAGTGTCTGATCAAACTATGTGATCAAATTGATGGAATGAGTGTCTGATCAAACTATGTGATCAAATTGATGGAATGAGTGTCTGATCAAACTATGTGATCAAATTGATGGAATGAGTGTCTGATCAAACTATGTGATCAAATTGATGGAATGAGTGTCTGATCAAACTATGTGATCAAATTGATGGAATGAGTGTCTGATCAAACTATGTGATCAAATTGATGGAATGAGTGTCTGATCAAACTATGTGATCAAATTGATGGAATGAGTGTCTGATCAAACTATGTGATCAAATTGATGGAATGAGTGTCTGATCAAACTATGTGATCAAATTGATGGAATGAGTGTCTGATCAAACTATGTGATCAAATTGATGGAATGAGTGTCTGATCAAACTATGTGATCAAATTGATGGAATGAGTGTCTGATCAAACTATGTGATCAAATTGATGGAATGAGTGTCTGATCAAACTATGTGATCAAATTGATGGAATGAGTGTCTGATCAAACTATGTGATCAAATTGATGGAATGAGTGTCTGATCAAACTATGTGATCAAATTGATGGAATGAGTGTCTGATCAAACTATGTGATCAAATTGATGGAATGAGTGTCTGATCAAACTATGTGATCAAATTGATGGAATGAGTGTCTGATCAAACTATGTGATCAAATTGATGGAATGTGTGATCAAACTATCAAACTATGTGATCAAAATTGATCAAAATGAAGTGTCTGATCAAACTATGTGATCAAATTGATGGAATGAGTGTCTGATCAAACTATGTGATCAAATTGATGGAATGAGTGTCTGATCAAACTATGTGATCAAATTGATGGAATGAGTGTCTGATCAAACTATGTGATCAAATTGATGGAATGAGTGTCTGATCAAACTATGTGATCAAATTGATGGAATATGTGTCTGATCAAACTATGTGATCAAATTGATGGAATGAGTGTCTGATCAAACTATGTGATCAAATTGATGGAATGAGTGTCTGATCAAACTATGTGATCAAATTGATGGAATGAGTGTCTGATCAAACTATGTGATCAAATTGATGGAATGAGTGTCTGATCAAACTATGTGATCAAATTGATGGAATGAGTGTCTGATCAAACTATGTGATCAAATTGATGGAATGAGTGTCTGATCAAACTATGTGATCAAATTGATGGAATGAGTGTCTGATCAAACTATGTGATCAAATTGATGGAATGAGTGTCTGATCAAACTATGTGATCAAATTGATGGAATGAGTGTCTGATCAAACTATGTGATCAAATTGATGGAATGATGTGTCTGATCAAACTATGTGATCAAATTGATGGAATGAGTGTCTGATCAAACTATGTGATCAAATTGATGGAATGAGTGTCTGATCAAACTATGTGATCAAATTGATGGAATGAGTGTCTGATCAAACTATGTGATCAAATTGATGGAATGAGTGTCTGATCAAACTATGTGATCAAATTGATGGAATGAGTGTCTGATCAAACTATGTGATCAAATTGATGGAATGTGTGTCTGATCAAACTATGTGATCAAATTGATGGAATGAGTGTCTGATCAAACTATGTGATCAAATTGATGGAATGAGTGTCTGATCAAACTATGTGATCAAATTGATGGAATCAAAGTGTCTGATCAAACTATGTGATCAAATTGATGGAATGAGTGTCTGATCAAACTATGTGATCAAATTGATGGAATGAGTGTCTGATCAAACTATGTGATCAAATTGATGGAATGAGTGTCTGATCAAACTATGTGATCAAATTGATGGAATGAGTGTCTGATCAAACTATGTGATCAAATTGATGGAATGAGTGTCTGATCAAACTATGTGATCAAATTGATGGAATGAGTGTCTGATCAAACTATGTGATCAAATTGATGGAATGAGTGTGTGATCAAACTATGTGATCAAATTGATGGAATGAGTGTCTGATCAAACTATGTGATCAAATTGATGGAATGAGTGTCTGATCAAACTATGTGATCAAATTGATGGAATGAGTGTCTGATCAAACTATGTGATCAAATTGATGGAATGAGTGTCTGATCAAACTATGTGATCAAATTGATGGAATGAGTGTCTGATCAAACTATGTGATCAAATTGATGGAATGAGTGTCTGATCAAACTATGTGATCAAATTGATGGAATGAGTGTCTGATCAAACTATGTGATCAAATTGATGGAATGAGTGTCTGATCAAACTATGTGATCAAATTGATGGAATGAGTGTCTGATCAAACTATGTGATCAAATTGATGGAATGTGTGTCTGATCAAACTATGTGATCAAATTGATGGAATGAGTGTCTGATCAAACTATGTGATCAAATTGATGGAATGAGTGTCTGATCAAACTATGTGATCAAATTGATGGAATGTGTCTGATCAAACTATGTGATCAAATTGATGGAATGAGTGTCTGATCAAACTATGTGATCAAATTGATGGAATGAGTGTCTGATCAAACTATGTGATCAAATTGATGGAATGAGTGTCTGATCAAACTATGTGATCAAATTGATGGAATGAGTGTCTGATCAAACTATGTGATCAAATTGATGGAATCAAACTATGTGTGTCTGATCAAACTATGTGATCAAATTGATGGAATGAGTGTCTGATCAAACTATGTGATCAAATTGATGGAATGAGTGTCTGATCAAACTATGTGATCAAATTGATGGAATGAGTGTCTGATCAAACTATGTGATCAAATTGATGGAATGTGTGTCTGATCAAACTATGTGATCAAATTGATGGAATGAGTGTCTGATCAAACTATGTGATCAAATTGATGGAATGTGTCTGATCAAACTATGTGATCAAATTGATGGAATGAGTGTCTGATCAAACTATGTGATCAAATTGATGGAATGAGTGTCTGATCAAACTATGTGATCAAATTGATGGAATGAGTGTCTGATCAAACTATGTGATCAAATTGATGGAATGAGTGTCTGATCAAACTATGTGATCAAATTGATGGAATGAGTGTCTGATCAAACTATGTGATCAAATTGATGGAATGAGTGTCTGATCAAACTATGTGATCAAATTGATGGAATGAGTGTCTGATCAAACTATGTGATCAAATTGATGGAATGAGTGTCTGATCAAACTATGTGATCAAATTGATGGAATGAGTGTCTGATCAAACTATGTGATCAAATTGATGGAATGAGTGTCTGATCAAACTATGTGATCAAATTGATGGAATGTGTGTCTGATCAAACTATGTGATCAAATTGATGGAATGAGTGTCTGATCAAACTATGTGATCAAATTGATGGAATGAGTGTCTGATCAAACTATGTGATCAAATTGATGGAATGAGTGTCTGATCAAACTATGTGATCAAATTGATGGAATGAGTGTCTGATCAAACTATGTGATCAAATTGATGGAATGAGTGTCTGATCAAACTATGTGATCAAATTGATGGAATGAGTGTCTGATCAAACTATGTGATCAAATTGATGGAATGAGTGTCTGATCAAACTATGTGATCAAATTGATGGAATGAGTGTCTGATCAAACTATGTGATCAAATTGATGGAATGAGTGTCTGATCAAACTATGTGATCAAATTGATGGAATGAGTGTCTGATCAAACTATGTGATCAAATTGATGGAATGAGTGTCTGATCAAACTATGTGATCAAATTGATGGAATGAGTGTCTGATCAAACTATGTGATCAAATTGATGGAATGAGTGTCTGATCAAACTATGTGATCAAATTGATGGAATGTGTGTCTGATCAAACTATGTGATCAAATTGATGGAATGAGTGTCTGATCAAACTATGTGATCAAATTGATGGAATGAGTGTCTGATCAAACTATGTGATCAAATTGATGGAATGAGTGTCTGATCAAACTATGTGATCAAATTGATGGAATGAGTGTCTGATCAAACTATGTGATCAAATTGATGGAATGAGTGTCTGATCAAACTATGTGATCAAATTCAAATTGATGGAATGAGTGTCTGATCAAACTATGTGATCAAATTGATGGAATGAGTGTCTGATCAAACTATGTGATCAAATTGATGGAATGAGTGTCTGATCAAACTATGTGATCAAATTGATGGAATGAGTGTCTGATCAAACTATGTGATCAAATTGATGGAATGAGTGTCTGATCAAACTATGTGATCAAATTGATGGAATGAGTGTCTGATCAAACTATGTGATCAAATTGATGGAATGAGTGTCTGATCAAACTATGTGATCAAATTGATGGAATATGTGTCTGATCAAACTATGTGATCAAATTGATGGAATGAGTGTCTGATCAAACTATGTGATCAAATTGATGGAATGAGTGTCTGATCAAACTATGTGATCAAATTGATGGAATGAGTGTCTGATCAAACTATGTGATCAAATTGATGGAATGTGTGTCTGATCAAACTATGTGATCAAATTGATGGAATGAGTGTCTGATCAAACTATGTGATCAAATTGATGGAATGAGTGTCTGATCAAACTATGTGATCAAATTGATGGAATGAGTGTCTGATCAAACTATGTGATCAAATTGATGGAATGAGTGTCTGATCAAACTATGTGATCAAATTGATGGAATGAGTGTCTGATCAAACTATGTGATCAAATTGATGGAATGAGTGTCTGATCAAACTATGTGATCAAATTGATGGAATGAGTGTCTGATCAAACTATGTGATCAAATTGATGGAATGAGTGTCTGATCAAACTATGTGATCAAATTGATGGAATGAGTGTCTGATCAAACTATGTGATCAAATTGATGGAATGAGTGTCTGATCAAACTATGTGATCAAATTGATGGAATGAGTGTCTGATCAAACTATGTGATCAAATTGATGGAATGAGTGTCTGATCAAACTATGTGATCAAATTGATGGAATGAGTGTCTGATCAAACTATGTGATCAAATTGATGGAATGAGTGTCTGATCAAACTATGTGATCAAATTGATGGAATGAGTGTCTGATCAAACTATGTGATCAAATTGATGGAATGAGTGTCTGATCAAACTATGTGATCAAATTGATGGAATGAGTGTCTGATCAAACTATGTGATCAAATTGATGGAATGAGTGTCTGATCAAACTATGTGATCAAATTGATGGAATGAGTGTCTGATCAAACTATGTGATCAAATTGATGGAATGAGTGTCTGATCAAACTATGTGATCAAATTGATGGAATGAGTGTCTGATCAAACTATGTGATCAAATTGATGGAATGAGTGTCTGATCAAACTATGTGATCAAATTGATGGAATGAGTGTCTGATCAAACTATGTGATCAAATTGATGGAATGAGTGTCTGATCAAACTATGTGATCAAATTGATGGAATGAGTGTCTGATCAAACTATGTGATCAAATTGATGGAATGTGTCTGATCAAACTATGTGATCAAATTGATGGAATGAGTGTCTGATCAAACTATGTGATCAAATTGATGGAATGATGTGTCTGATCAAACTATGTGATCAAATTGATGGAATGAGTGTCTGATCAAACTATGTGATCAAATTGATGGAATGAGTGTCTGATCAAACTATGTGATCAAATTGATGGAATGAGTGTCTGATCAAACTATGTGATCAAATTGATGGAATGAGTGTCTGATCAAACTATGTGATCAAATTGATGGAATGAGTGTCTGATCAAACTATGTGATCAAATTGATGGAATGAGTGTCTGATCAAACTATGTGATCAAATTGATGGAATGAGTGTCTGATCAAACTATGTGATCAAATTGATGGAATGAGTGTCTGATCAAACTATGTGATCAAATTGATGGAATGTGATGGTGTCTGATCAAACTATGTGATCAAATTGATGGAATGAGTGTCTGATCAAACTATGTGATCAAATTGATGGAATGAGTGTCTGATCAAACTATGTGATCAAATTGATGGAATGAGTGTCTGATCAAACTATGTGATCAAATTGATGGAATGAGTGTCTGATCAAACTATGTGATCAAATTGATGGAATGAGTGTCTGATCAAACTATGTGATCAAATTGATGGAATGAGTGTCTGATCAAACTATGTGATCAAATTGATGGAATGAGTGTCTGATCAAACTATGTGATCAAATTGATGGAATGAGTGTCTGATCAAACTATGTGATCAAATTGATGGAATGAGTGTCTGATCAAACTATGTGATCAAATTGATGGAATGAGTGTCTGATCAAACTATGTGATCAAATTGATGGAATGAGTGTCTGATCAAACTATGTGATCAAATTGATGGAATGAGTGTCTGATCAAACTATGTGATCAAATTGATGGAATGAGTGTCTGATCAAACTATGTGATCAAATTGATGGAATGAGTGTCTGATCAAACTATGTGATCAAATTGATGGAATGAGTGTCTGATCAAACTATGTGATCAAATTGATGGAATGAGTGTCTGATCAAACTATGTGATCAAATTGATGGAATGAGTGTCTGATCAAACTATGTGATCAAATTGATGGAATGAGTGTCTGATCAAACTATGTGATCAAATTGATGGAATGAGTGTCTGATCAAACTATGTGATCAAATTGATGGAATGAGTGTCTGATCAAACTATGTGATCAAATTGATGGAATGAGTGTCTGATCAAACTATGTGATCAAATTGATGGAATGAGTGTCTGATCAAACTATGTGATCAAATTGATGGAATGAGTGTCTGATCAAACTATGTGATCAAATTGATGGAATGATGTGTCTGATCAAACTATGTGATCAAATTGATGGAATGAGTGTCTGATCAAACTATGTGATCAAATTGATGGAATGAGTGTCTGATCAAACTATGTGATCAAATTGATGGAATGAGTGTCTGATCAAACTATGTGATCAAATTGATGGAATGAGTGTCTGATCAAACTATGTGATCAAATTGATGGAATGAGTGTCTGATCAAACTATGTGATCAAATTGATGGAATGAGTGTCTGATCAAACTATGTGATCAAATTGATGGAATGAGTGTCTGATCAAACTATGTGATCAAATTGATGGAATGAGTGTCTGATCAAACTATGTGATCAAATTGATGGAATGAGTGTCTGATCAAACTATGTGATCAAATTGATGGAATGAGTGTCTGATCAAACTATGTGATCAAATTGATGGAATGAGTGTCTGATCAAACTATGTGATCAAATTGATGGAATGAGTGTCTGATCAAACTATGTGATCAAATTGATGGAATGAGTGTCTGATCAAACTATGTGATCAAATTGATGGAATGAGTGTCTGATCAAACTATGTGATCAAATTGATGGAATGAGTGTCTGATCAAACTATGTGATCAAATTGATGGAATGAGTGTCTGATCAAACTATGTGATCAAATTGATGGAATGAGTGTCTGATCAAACTATGTGATCAAATTGATGGAATGAGTGTCTGATCAAACTATGTGATCAAATTGATGGAATGAGTGTCTGATCAAACTATGTGATCAAATTGATGGAATGAGTGTCTGATCAAACTATGTGATCAAATTGATGGAATGAGTGTCTGATCAAACTATGTGATCAAATTGATGGAATGAGTGTCTGATCAAACTATGTGATCAAATTGATGGAATGAGTGTCTGATCAAACTATGTGATCAAATTGATGGAATGAGTGTCTGATCAAACTATGTGATCAAATTGATGGAATGAGTGTCTGATCAAACTATGTGATCAAATTGATGGAATGAGTGTCTGATCAAACTATGTGATCAAATTGATGGAATGAGTGTCTGATCAAACTATGTGATCAAATTGATGGAATGAGTGTCTGATCAAACTATGTGATCAAATTGATGGAATGAGTGTCTGATCAAACTATGTGATCAAATTGATGGAATGAGTGTCTGATCAAACTATGTGATCAAATTGATGGAATGAGTGTCTGATCAAACTATGTGATCAAATTGATGGAATGTGTGTCTGATCAAACTATGTGATCAAATTGATGGAATGAGTGTCTGATCAAACTATGTGATCAAATTGATGGAATGAGTGTCTGATCAAACTATGTGATCAAATTGATGGAATGATGTGTGTCTGATCAAACTATGTGATCAAATTGATGGAATGAGTGTCTGATCAAACTATGTGATCAAATTGATGGTCTGATCAGTGTCTGATCAAACTATGTGATCAAATTGATGGAATGAGTGTCTGATCAAACTATGTGATCAAATTGATGGAATGAGTGTCTGATCAAACTATGTGATCAAATTGATGGAATGAGTGTCTGATCAAACTATGTGATCAAATTGATGGAATGAGTGTCTGATCAAACTATGTGATCAAATTGATGGAATGAGTGTCTGATCAAACTATGTGATCAAATTGATGGAATGAGTGTCTGATCAAACTATGTGATCAAATTGATGGAATGAGTGTCTGATCAAACTATGTGATCAAATTGATGGAATGAGTGTCTGATCAAACTATGTGATCAAATTGATGGAATGAGTGTCTGATCAAACTATGTGATCAAATTGATGGAATGAGTGTCTGATCAAACTATGTGATCAAATTGATGGAATGAGTGTCTGATCAAACTATGTGATCAAATTGATGGAATGAGTGTCTGATCAAACTATGTGATCAAATTGATGGAATGAGTGTCTGATCAAACTATGTGATCAAATTGATGGAATGAGTGTCTGATCAAACTATGTGATCAAATTGATGGAATGAGTGTCTGATCAAACTATGTGATCAAATTGATGGAATGAGTGTCTGATCAAACTATGTGATCAAATTGATGGAATGAGTGTCTGATCAAACTATGTGATCAAATTGATGGAATGATGTGTCTGATCAAACTATGTGATCAAATTGATGGAATGAGTGTCTGATCAAACTATGTGATCAAATTGATGGAATGAGTGTCTGATCAAACTATGTGATCAAATTGATGGAATGAGTGTCTGATCAAACTATGTGATCAAATTGATGGAATGTGTGTCTGATCAAACTATGTGATCAAATTGATGGAATGAGTGTCTGATCAAACTATGTGATCAAATGATGATGGAATGAGTGTCTGATCAAACTATGTGATCAAATTGATGGAATGAGTGTCTGATCAAACTATGTGATCAAATTGATGGAATGAGTGTCTGATCAAACTATGTGATCAAATTGATGGAATGAGTGTCTGATCAAACTATGTGATCAAATTGATGGAATGAGTGTCTGATCAAACTATGTGATCAAATTGATGGAATGAGTGTCTGATCAAACTATGTGATCAAATTGATGGAATGAGTGTCTGATCAAACTATGTGATCAAATTGATGGAATGTGTCTGATCAAACTATGTGATCAAATTGATGGAATGAGTGTCTGATCAAACTATGTGATCAAATTGATGGAATGAGTGTCTGATCAAACTATGTGATCAAATTGATGGAATGAGTGTCTGATCAAACTATGTGATCAAATTGATGGAATGAGTGTCTGATCAAACTATGTGATCAAATTGATGGAATGAGTGTCTGATCAAACTATGTGATCAAATTGATGGAATGAGTGTCTGATCAAACTATGTGATCAAATTGATGGAATGAGTGTCTGATCAAACTATGTGATCAAATTGATGGAATGAGTGTCTGATCAAACTATGTGATCAAATTGATCAAATGAGTGTCTGATCAAACTATGTGATCAAATTGATGGAATGAGTGTCTGATCAAACTATGTGATCAAATTGATGGAATGAGTGTCTGATCAAACTATGTGATCAAATTGATGGAATGAGTGTCTGATCAAACTATGTGATCAAATTGATGGAATGTGTGTCTGATCAAACTATGTGATCAAA
Source organism: Tachypleus tridentatus (assembly GCF_004210375.1). Classification (NCBI taxonomy): domain Eukaryota; kingdom Metazoa; phylum Arthropoda; class Merostomata; order Xiphosura; family Limulidae; genus Tachypleus; species Tachypleus tridentatus. The sequence goes on from NW_027467782.1 coordinate 35,542,215, forward strand.
TTGATGGAATGTGTGTGTGATCAAACTATGTGATCAAATTGATGGAATGAGTGTCTGATCAAACTATGTGATCAAATTGATGGAATGAGTGTCTGATCAAACTATGTGATCAAATTGATGGAATGAGTGTCTGATCAAACTATGTGATCAAATTGATGGAATGTGTGTCTGATCAAACTATGTGATCAAATTGATGGAATGATGTGTCTGATCAAACTATGTGATCAAATTGATGGAATGAGTGTCTGATCAAACTATGTGATCAAATTGATGGAATGAGTGTCTGATCAAACTATGTGATCAAATTGATGGAATGAGTGTCTGATCAAACTATGTGATCAAATTGATGGAATGAGTGTCTGATCAAACTATGTGATCAAATTGATGGAATGTGTGTCTGATCAAACTATGTGATCAAATTGATGGAATGAGTGTCTGATCAAACTATGTGATCAAATTGATGGAATGTGTCTGATGTGTCTGATCAAACTATGTGATCAAATTGATGGAATGAAGTGTCTGATCAAACTATGTGATCAAATTGATGGAATGAGTGTCTGATCAAACTATGTGATCAAATTGATGGAATGAGTGTCTGATCAAACTATGTGATCAAATTGATGGAATGAGTGTCTGATCAAACTATGTGATCAAATTGATGGAATGAGTGTCTGATCAAACTATGTGATCAAATTGATGGAATGAGTGTCTGATCAAACTATGTGATCAAATTGATGGAATGAGTGTCTGATCAAACTATGTGATCAAATTGATGGAATGAGTGTCTGATCAAACTATGTGATCAAATTGATGGAATATGTGTCTGATCAAACTATGTGATCAAATTGATGGAATGAGTGTCTGATCAAACTATGTGATCAAATTGATGGAATGAGTGTCTGATCAAACTATGTGATCAAATTGATGGAATGAGTGTCTGATCAAACTATGTGATCAAATTGATGGAATGAGTGTCTGATCAAACTATGTGATCAAATTGATGGAATGAGTGTCTGATCAAACTATGTGATCAAATTGATGGAATGAGTGTCTGATCAAACTATGTGATCAAATTGATGGAATGAGTGTCTGATCAAACTATGTGATCAAATTGATGGAATGAGTGTCTGATCAAACTATGTGATCAAATTGATGGAATGAGTGTCTGATCAAACTATGTGATCAAATTGATGGAATGAGTGTCTGATCAAACTATGTGATCAAATTGATGGAATGAGTGTCTGATCAAACTATGTGATCAAATTGATGGAATGAGTGTCTGATCAAACTATGTGATCAAATTGATGGAATGAGTGTCTGATCAAACTATGTGATCAAATTGATGGAATGAGTGTCTGATCAAACTATGTGATCAAATTGATGGAATGAGTGTCTGATCAAACTATGTGATCAAATTGATGGAATGAGTGTCTGATCAAACTATGTGATCAAATTGATGGAATGAGTGTCTGATCAAACTATGTGATCAAATTGATGGAATATGTGTCTGATCAAACTATGTGATCAAATTGATGGAATGAGTGTCTGATCAAACTATGTGATCAAATTGATGGAATGAGTGTCTGATCAAACTATGTGATCAAATTGATGGAATGAGTGTCTGATCAAACTATGTGATCAAATTGATGGAATGTGTGTGTGATCAAACTATGTGATCAAATTGATGGAATGAGTGTCTGATCAAACTATGTGATCAAATTGATGGAATGAGTGTCTGATCAAACTATGTGATCAAATTGATGGAATGAGTGTGTCTGATCAAACTATGTGATCAAATTGATGGAATGTGTGTCTGATCAAACTATGTGATCAAATTGATGGAATGAGTGTCTGATCAAACTATGTGATCAAATTGATGGAATGAGTGTCTGATCAAACTATGTGATCAAATTGATGGAATGAGTGTCTGATCAAACTATGTGATCAAATTGATGGAATGAGTGTCTGATCAAACTATGTGATCAAATTGATGGAATGAGTGTCTGATCAAACTATGTGATCAAATTGATGGAATGAGTGTCTGATCAAACTATGTGATCAAATTGATGGAATGAGTGTCTGATCAAACTATGTGATCAAATTGATGGAATGAGTGTCTGATCAAACTATGTGATCAAATTGATGGAATGAGTGTCTGATCAAACTATGTGATCAAATTGATGGAATGAGTGTCTGATCAAACTATGTGATCAAATTGATGGAATGAGTGTGTCTATGTGATCAAACTATGTGATCAAACTATTGATGGAATGAGTGTCTGATCAAACTATGTGATCAAATTGATGGAATGAGTGTCTGATCAAACTATGTGATCAAATTGATGGAATGAGTGTCTGATCAAACTATGTGATCAAATTGATGGAATGAGTGTCTGATCAAACTATGTGATCAAATTGATGGAATGAGTGTCTGATCAAACTATGTGATCAAATTGATGGAATGAGTGTCTGATCAAACTATGTGATCAAATTGATGGAATGAGTGTCTGATCAAACTATGTGATCAAATTGATGGAATGAGTGTCTGATCAAACTATGTGATCAAATTGATGGAATGAGTGTCTGATCAAACTATGTGATCAAATTGATGGAATGAGTGTCTGATCAAACTATGTGATCAAATTGATGGAATGAGTGTCTGATCAAACTATGTGATCAAATTGATGGAATGAGTGTCTGATCAAACTATGTGATCAAATTGATGGAATGAGTGTCTGATCAAACTATGTGATCAAATTGATGGAATGAGTGTCTGATCAAACTATGTGATCAAATTGATGGAATGAGTGTCTGATCAAACTATGTGATCAAATTGATGGAATGAGTGTCTGATCAAACTATGTGATCAAATTGATGGAATGAGTGTCTGATCAAACTATGTGATCAAATTGATGGAATGAGTGTCTGATCAAACTATGTGATCAATGTGATCAAATTGATCAAAATGATCAAATTGATGTCTGATCAAACTATGTGATCAAATTGATGGAATGAGTGTCTGATCAAACTATGTGATCAAATTGATGGAATGAGTGTCTGATCAAACTATGTGATCAAATTGATGGAATGAGTGTCTGATCAAACTATGTGATCAAATTGATGGAATGAGTGTCTGATCAAACTATGTGATCAAATTGATGGAATGAGTGTCTGATCAAACTATGTGATCAAATTGATGGAATGAGTGTCTGATCAAACTATGTGATCAAATTGATGGAATGAGTGTCTGATCAAACTATGTGATCAAATTGATGGAATGTGTGTCTGATCAAACTATGTGATCAAATTGATGGAATGAGTGTCTGATCAAACTATGTGATCAAATTGATGGAATGAGTGTCTGATCAAACTATGTGATCAAATTGATGGAATGAGTGTCTGATCAAACTATGTGATCAAAATTGATCAAACTATGTGATCAAATGATGTGTCTGATCAAACTATGTGATCAAATTGATGGAATGAGTGTCTGATCAAACTATGTGATCAAATTGATGGAATGAGTGTCTGATCAAACTATGTGATCAAATTGATGGAATGAGTGTCTGATCAAACTATGTGATCAAATTGATGGAATGAGTGTCTGATCAAACTATGTGATCAAATTGATGGAATGAGTGTGTGATCAAACTATGTGATCAAATTGATGGAATGAGTGTCTGATCAAACTATGTGATCAAATTGATGGAATGAGTGTCTGATCAAACTATGTGATCAAATTGATGGAATGAGTGTCTGATCAAACTATGTGATCAAATTGATGGAATGAGTGTCTGATCAAACTATGTGATCAAATTGATGGAATGTGTGTCTGATCAAACTATGTGATCAAATTGATGGAATGAGTGTCTGATCAAACTATGTGATCAAATTGATGGAATGAGTGTCTGATCAAACTATGTGATCAAATTGATGGAATGAGTGTCTGATCAAACTATGTGATCAAATTGATGATGGAATGAGTGTCTGATCAAACTATGTGATCAAATTGATGGAATGAGTGTCTGATCAAACTATGTGATCAAATTGATGGAATGAGTGTCTGATCAAACTATGTGATCAAATTGATGGAATGAGTGTCTGATCAAACTATGTGATCAAATTGATGGAATGAGTGTCTGATCAAACTATGTGATCAAATTGATGGAATGTGTGTCTGATCAAACTATGTGATCAAATTGATGGAATGAGTGTCTGATCAAACTATGTGATCAAATTGATGGAATGTGTGTCTGATCAAACTATGTGATCAAATTGATGGAATGAGTGTCTGATCAAACTATGTGATCAAATTGATGGAATGAGTGTCTGATCAAACTATGTGATCAAATTGATGGAATGAGTGTCTGATCAAACTATGTGATCAAATTGATGGAATGATGTGTCTGATCAAACTATGTGATCAAATTGATGGAATGAGTGTCTGATCAAACTATGTGATCAAATTGATGGAATGTGTCTGATCAAACTATGTGATCAAATTGATGGAATGAGTGTCTGATCAAACTATGTGATCAAATTGATGGAATGAGTGTCTGATCAAACTATGTGATCAAATTGATGGAATGAGTGTCTGATCAAACTATGTGATCAAATTGATGGAATGAGTGTCTGATCAAACTATGTGATCAAATTGATGGAATGAGTGTCTGATCAAACTATGTGATCAAATTGATGGAATGAGTGTCTGATCAAACTATGTGATCAAATTGATGGAATGAGTGTCTGATCAAACTATGTGATCAAATTGATGGAATGAGTGTCTGATCAAACTATGTGATCAAATTGATGGAATGAGTGTCTGATCAAACTATGTGATCAAATTGATGGAATGAGTGTCTGATCAAACTATGTGATCAAAATGGAATGATGTCTGATCAAAGTATGTGATCAAACTATGTGATCAAATTGATCAAATTGATGTGAGTGTCTGATCAAACTATGTGATCAAATTGATGGAATGAGTGTCTGATCAAACTATGTGATCAAATTGATGGAATGAGTGTCTGATCAAACTATGTGATCAAATTGATGGAATGAGTGTCTGATCAAACTATGTGATCAAATTGATGGAATGTGTGTCTGATCAAACTATGTGATGATGGAATTGATGGAATGTGTGTCTGATCAAACTATGTGATCAAATTGATGGAATGAGTGTCTGATCAAACTATGTGATCAAATTGATGGAATGAGTGTCTGATCAAACTATGTGATCAAATTGATGGAATGAGTGTCTGATCAAACTATGTGATCAAATTGATGGAATGAGTGTCTGATCAAACTATGTGATCAAATTGATGGAATGAGTGTCTGATCAAACTATGTGATCAAATTGATGGAATGAGTGTCTGATCAAACTATGTGATCAAATTGATGGAATGAGTGTCTGATCAAACTATGTGATCAAATTGATGGAATGAGTGTCTGATCAAACTATGTGATCAAATTGATGGAATGTGTGTCTGATCAAACTATGTGATCAAATTGATGGAATGAGTGTCTGATCAAACTATGTGATCAAATTGATGGAATGAGTGTCTGATCAAACTATGTGATCAAATTGATGGAATGTGTGTCTGATCAAACTATGTGATCAAATTGATGGAATGAGTGTCTGATCAAACTATGTGATCAAATTGATGGAATGTGTGTCTGATCAAACTATGTGATCAAATTGATGGAATGAGTGTCTGATCAAACTATGTGATCAAATTGATGGAATGAGTGTCTGATCAAACTATGTGATCAAATTGATGGAATGAGTGTCTGATCAAACTATGTGATCAAATTGATGGAATGAGTGTCTGATCAAACTATGTGATCAAATTGATGGAATGAGTGTCTGATCAAACTATGTGATCAAATTGATGGAATGAGTGTCTGATCAAACTATGTGATCAAATTGATGGAATGAGTGTCTGATCAAACTATGTGATCAAATTGATGGAATGAGTGTCTGATCAAACTATGTGATCAAATTGATGGAATGAGTGTCTGATCAAACTATGTGATCAAATTGATGGAATGAGTGTCTGATCAAACTATGTGATCAAATTGATGGAATGAGTGTCTGATCAAACTATGTGATCAAATTGATGGAATGAGTGTCTGATCAAACTATGTGATCAAATTGATGGAATGAGTGTCTGATCAAACTATGTGATCAAATTGATGGAATGAGTGTCTGATCAAACTATGTGATCAAATTGATGGAATGAGTGTCTGATCAAACTATGTGATCAAATTGATGGAATGAGTGTCTGATCAAACTATGTGATCAAATTGATGGAATGAGTGTCTGATCAAACTATGTGATCAAATTGATGGAATGTGTGTCTGATCAAACTATGTGATCAAATTGATGGAATGTGTGTCTGATCAAACTATGTGATCAAATTGATGGAATATGTGTCTGATCAAACTATGTGATCAAATTGATGGAATGTGTGTCTGATCAAACTATGTGATCAAATTGATGGAATGAGTGTCTGATCAAACTATGTGATCAAATTGATGGAATGAGTGTCTGATCAAACTATGTGATCAAATTGATGGAATGCGTGTCTGATCAAACTATGTGATCAAATTGATGGAATGTGTGTCTGATCAAACTATGTGATCAAATTGATGGAATGTGTGTCTGATCAAACTATGTGATCAAATTGATGGAATGAGTGTCTGATCAAACTATGTGATCAAATTGATGGAATGAGTGTCTGATCAAACTATGTGATCAAATTGAATTGATGGAATCAGTGTCTGATCAAACAATGTGATCGAAAATGGAATGAATTATGATCAAACTATGTGATCGAATTGATGGAGTGTCTGATCAAACTATGCGTGTCTGATCAAACTATGTGATCAAATTGATGGAATGAGTGTCTGATCAAACTATGTGATCAAATTGATGGAATGAGTGTCTGATCAAACTATGTGATCAAATTGATGGAATGAGTGTCTGATCAAACTATGTGATCGAATTGATGGAATACGTGTCTGATCAAACTATGTGATCGAAATTATGGAATGAATTTCAAACAATGTGATCAAATTGATAAAATGAGTGTCTGATCAAACGATGTGATCGAAAGTAATGATTGATCAAACTATGTGATCGAATTGATGGACTGCGTGTCTGATCAAACTAGGTGATCAAATTGATGGAATGAGAGTCTGATCAAACTATGTATTTGAGTTGATGGAATGTGTGTCTAATCATACTATGTGATCAAATTGATGGAATGTGTGTGATCAAACTATGTGATCAAATTGATAAAATGAGTGTCTGATCAAAGTATGTGATCAAATTGATGGAATGAGTGTCTGATCAAACTATGTGATCGAATTGATGGAATGAGGGTCTGATTAAACTATTTGATCGATTTGATAAAATGAGTGTCTGATCAAACAATGTGATCAAATTGATAAAATAAGTGTCTGATCAAACTATTTGATCAAATTGATGGAATATGTGTGTGAACAAACAATCTAATGAAATTAATGGAATGAGTGTGTAATCAAATCTTGTGATCAAATTGATGGATTGAGTGTCTGAACAATCTATGTGATCAGATTAATGGTATGAGTGTCTGATCAAACGATGTAATCGAATAGATGGAATACGTGTCTGATCAAATTATGTGATCGAAATGATGGAATGAATGTCTGAGAAAACTATGTGATCAAACTGATGGAATGTGTGTCTCATCAAACTGTGTGATCAAATTGATGGAATGAGTGTCTGATCACACTATGTGATGAAATTGATGGAATGAGTGTCTGATCAAACAATATGATCCAATTGATTGAGTGAGTGTCTAATCAAACTATGTGATCGAAATGATGGAATGAATGTCTGATCAAACAATGTGATCGAGTTGATGGATTGAGTGTCTGATCAAACTATGTGATCAAATTCATAAAATATGTGTGTGATCAAACTATGTGATCAAATTGATGGAATGAGTGTCTGATCAAACTATGTGATCGAATTGATGGAATCAATGACTGATGAAACTATGTGATCGAATGGAATGATGATTGATGTGATCGTGTCTGATCAAACTAGGTGATCAAATTGATGGAATGTGTGTCTAATCAAACTGTGTGATGAAATTGATGGAATGAGTGTCTGGTCAAACAATGTGATCAAATTGTTAAAATAAGTGTCTGATCAAGCTATGTTATCAAATTGATGGAATGAATGTCTGATCAAACAATGTGATAAAATTGAATAAATGAGTGTCTGATCAAAGTATGTGATCAAATTGATGGTTTGTGTGTCTGATCAAACTAAATGATCGAAATGATGGAAAGAGTGTCTGATCAAACTATGTGATCAAATTGATGGAATACGTGTCTGATCAAACTATGTGATCAAATTATAGGAATGAGTGTGTCTGATCAAATGATGGAATGTGTCTGATCAAACTATGTGAATTGATGGAATGAATGTCTGATCAAACTATGTGATCGAATTGATGGAATAAGTGTCTGATCAAACAATGTGATCAAATTGATGGAATGAGTGTCTGATCAATCTATGTGATCGAATTGATGGAATGAGTTTCTCATCAAACTATGTGATCAAATTAGTGGAATGAGTGTCTGATCAAACTATGTGATCGAATTGATGGAATAAGTGTATGATCAAACTGTGTGATGAAATTGATGGAATGAGTGTCTGAACAAACTATGTGATGAAATTGATAGAATGTGTGTCTGATCAAACTATGTGATGAAATTGATAGAATGTGTGTCTGATTAAACTATGTGATCGAATTGCTGGAATAAGTGTCTGATCAAACTATGTTGTCAAATTGATGAAATAAGCCGTGGGGGCGTTATAATGTGACGGTCAATGGCACTATTCGTTGGTAAAAGAGTAGCCCAAGAGTTGGCGGTGGGTGGTGATGACTAGTTGCCTTCCCTCTAGTCTTACACTGCTAAATTAGGGACGGCTAGCAGAGATAGCCCTCGAGTAGCTTTGTGCGAAATTCAAAAAAAATATATAATGCTCTATTGACAATTGATTAGAACAACGATTTTTCGACTAAACGCAGCACGCTTAATACTAATAGTGTTACTTAACATCTTTCAGTAACTAAATTAGTTGTTAAGAAATAATTAGTAGCTAATTTTACTTTCATATTTTCATCCTGCATTCTACGCGATCAATTAGTGTGAAACAGTAATTTATTTTTTTAAATAAGTAAAAATACCATAATCTAACCATGTGCACCTCTGCCTAATTTTAGATAAACCAACAAATGGAACTTCGCTTTATAGAAATTTTCACTTTCATGCATCAGTAGTTTTAAAACCCTATTACTAATATCTGATTGGTCATGTTTGACACTGTATACTGTAAACATTAGGAATATTCGTATTGATTTTAAGATGTTTTCTCATCTGCAAAGATTTTCCTTAAATGATCATTTAGGTTTCGTAAAATCGCAGAGCGGAACGAAATTAAAGACGTAACTTGTTAGAAGTAAAGTGTGGAACTAAGTTAAAGATTTTGGGTTTGTTTTTGTAGCAGTTTCTCAAATCATTACAGTGATTGAGTTAGAGTTAGCCGCATAACTACTGTATCTGATTCTGTGTATTGTACTGGTGAGAACTTAATACAGACAAACGATTTACTATATTACTAAACCAACATTTAAACGAACCACTTAACAGACTTCTTGGTCTTAAAATTTAAGACTTTGTACTTCATAAAATTTATTGTTTGTCATTCCAATAGTGTTTTTTTTTCCAAAACATTTTGTAACTTGCACCTAATATACAGTACTGTACAAGGCTAATGTTTAAATACTTAGCCAGCTTGGCTTGGTCCCCTTTAAACTAAAAAATTTACAAAATAAGATTTTTTGTTTATCATTGACCTGTTGTTTTAATATACAAGTCAAATTAAGACTCGACTATAATGTTGCAACAAAGACTATCATTAAATAGAATCTTTTGTTCTTCTGCTTCAAAAGAGGAGCTTTCTCAGTCATTAACTTTCGTTCTCTGCTTGGTTCATTCTGTTGCTCTGGGATTTTCTTTCTTTCTTCTTTTATCTATTTATTTAAATTTTCTGTTGGGAGAAAATTTCAAAAATTACACAAATCTAATTTGTGACAATTTCATCTCAATTTTTGATTTTTCTAACGAAATGCTTGCTTCACGTAGTTTACTATGGCATTAGCAAGATCCAGTTTGGAGATTTTACAATAAATCGCCGAGTAGTATATTAATACCTTGAACTTTGCCTTACTTACATTATTGGCAACTTCTTCAGTCGATTGTTTTTTAAATTTCGCACAAAGCTACACGAGGGCTATCTGCGCTAGCCGTTCCTAATTTTGCAGTGTAAGACTCGAGGGAAGGCAACTAGTGATCATCGCCAACTCTTGGGATACTCTTTTACCAAGTGGGATTGACTATCACATAAATCCCCCCACGGCTGAAAAGACGAGCATGTTTGTCGCGGGGATTCGAATCCACGACCCTCGGATTACGAGTCAATTACCCTAACCACCTGGCCATGCCGGGCTCAGTTGTTACACATACCGTAGTGTTACGTATTTATTTCGGACTTGTATCAGATTTATTACACCACGTATGTTTGGAATTATGATTTCAAATAGCTGGGAATTTTAAATTAGAAGTTAATTGAATTTCATAATGTAACAAATTTGTATTCGCCAACAAGATCCATGCATACATTTTTTTTTCTTTTTTAACACATTTCAATATACAAAGTACAATTTATTACCTTGTTGCAGATAGTTAATACACGATTATATACAGAATTTTACAATCTCGCAAACACCATAGTCTTCTACCTGGTCTATAACTGTTTTATCTACGACAGGTCCACAAAGCACAAACCATTCATGTTCATACACATACCCTTACTTCACTTGACGGGAATACTAGCTATACTTGTGTGGCCCATCGCGGTTTACAAGCTTATTTTCCAGAGAAAAATATCTAGAAATATTGTAGAAAGAAATACTAACGTCCGAAGTTAACTCCGAAGTTGAACGGATCGTAGAGTTAAATCTATAAACGTTCCAAGTGGAACGTCTGTTTTCCTACTAATAAGCGTTTATCACAACTATAGCTTACAAGACTTAGTTTAGTGACCTGTACCTGACCACTAATCCATTCTCACTCCTCTCTGCGCGTCGGTTAATATACTTTTAGGTGAGATTCTTGATTTTTATTCCTGACTCTTCTACAAACTTGGAGAACGGGCAAAATTTCGATACGCGTCCAGCAATATACGTCACACGTATCAAACGGAAACGTATGCAAGCACTAAAATAAATGTGTAACTGTAAATGAGTTTCAGTAGCTTTAGTAAAATTGTGTATTTCTTTGCTTCTATATTTTGCATTTTCCGTTTGCTGCTCTTGAAGTTAACTAAATCCTATTCTCATTTAAGTTCAATACCACTGCATTTATTTAAAGAATCATTTGCCTCATGCTCTATCAGATTTCCATGCTAAACCTTGCCTGGACAGATTAATATCCGTAAGTCTAACAAAGTACTTATTTTCCCCATATAGACTGCTGTGCAGCAGTTTTGCGGCATCAAACCCGTATTTTGAACTACATTTAAAGTGGTGCCAAAGTGAAGCAAAGCTTTACAAGTTTATTTGGTATTTACCTTGACTTTCAATTTATACCTAGCATATTTCCACTCTTTTTGGAAACAATAACTACAAAACATGGTTCTACGGAACGACTTTGTGAAGCAAAATGGTGGTAGCAAACGTAATACAGTATCCACTTTATTGTGGACTCTACGTATGGAAACTGACTATACCAGTTGCTATAAAAAATATGCTGCCCTTTCCCCCATTTTTGTTACTGAAAATGTAGAAATTGATCTTTATTCTTAGGTCAGGTTTTGAACGACCAATAGTGACTGAGCTTCATCTTAAGATTTCTTTATTTGGCTGTCTTCTTCATCTGCTGCTGCTAACCCCAGCTTATTACTGCTTTCATCTTAAAGTCAGTCATTTCCTTACTACCTTGCTCTCCTTTTAAAAAGTGAAAAATGTATCGGTTCTTTGTTTCTCCATTTTCAATTAAGATGCTTTAAATATGCTATGCTGCTGCCTTCAAAAAGTCTGCATGATTCCCGACACTAGGCTTATTAGGTCGTCAAAAATGCGATATTAATTTCCTAATTTCTTGACTAACCAATAGTTAATGGCTATCTACTACTTTTATATAGTATTTTAAGAAAAAAAATAAATTTATTACAGTTCAAAATTTTCAAAATCAACTAACAAATCACTTTATCAAACAAACTGTGGAAAAATCAATATAAATCTTCAGGAATAAACCACTTAGCCAATTTCACTTTTTGATGGTGGTGATACATTTTCAATATCCGTTTTAGAATATTAACTTAAATTTACGATTACCATTCTAAGTAATGGAACTGAATTATAAACACACTTGCACCTTAAAACCCCCTTTTGTAAACAGTTAATTATGAAAGTTTAAATATTTAAACATTGGTAAGACGTCAATGCCTGCTATAAACTGTAACATAATGCTATTTTGGCAACAAGCATTTAACTATTTTTAGATCAGATTTTATTTTCAACTTGACATCGTGTGTAAATGTGGGTTAAATATAAATATTGCTGTTACTGAGATATATTGAAAAATAATAGATTAATGGAGGTTTTTTAATATTTAAATTTGTCAGCTATAAACTGACTTGGGCAGTGGAGGTAGAAGAACTCCTAACATTCTACCAATCATTTATTGGATAACTTCAATATTGTTTAGAAATTTCTTTTTCTTGTGGTTAAAAGCATAATGTGGTACTTGGATTAGTTTTTAAACCAACTACCAGTTTATTTCACAATGATATATTTTTTTACTCTTGCTGTGTTAATGTCTTTTACTTGCACTGTTAATATACATACATACACACATGTACTATGCATATTTCAAATAACTTTTGTAAATGGGTACAGGCTATCAGAAATTAAAATTGTAGATTGTTATACAAGTTATTTGAATATCATACTTCATATTCCTATTAGATAAGAGTAAAAAGTAGTGTTTAAAATAATTCTACACTGTATATAGTATCTCTGTTTTTGCATATAAGAAGTATATATTAAGTGAAGTTGATAAGCAGTCAAAAATAATTTCTCCCTTCTTTTTTGCAGGATTTCAAAGTGTTAAAGCTCCACAGCAGATGTTTTTCTTCCCCATTAGACTCTTTCAAGGTTGGCAAATGTGCAGTGAAGTCACTTCATATTATTCATATTTTTTATTTCTTGTGAATTCTTCCAAGAGCAAAGATAGGTTATATGATCAGTTACTCTGTACTCTGTAAGTGAGCTTGCAAGAAGTACTGTACACAAATATGCAAGCACAATAAACGAGTTCACAGTATGTGTATTTACTTGACCTATTAGATAGTTTATATTACTGGACTTTTCAAGTGCATTTCTCTTCTACCTACTTGATTTAGATGTTTTAAATTAATTATTTTACATTATTTAACTAGGCTATTGACAGTAACCATTTGTGCTTATACACATGCAATGTAAACTTAAAACAAGGCAGTAAACACATGCCTGTTTTTTACTACACTTTTCCTCACCCACTTATAACTTGTTCTCAAATTGATCTTAACCTTAAGTCACTTTACATACTTGTATACAATTGTTCTATTAGTATCTGCTAAATAAGTGTAGGCATTTTATGCACCTGCTGTTTAACATTTTAACAGCACTGCTATTGTGTGCTATAATTTCAGAAATGAATACTAGCTCATTGCTGCTCAAAGAGCATACTGTAAAATGTGATGTTAAGGTAGTTCCTTTTGAAAATTTTATGGGTGGAATTTGTGGTTTCAACATGATTGAGCATGAGCTACAATGGCAGGTTTAGGTGGACTGTTCCCAAACATGATAATTCATTTTAACAAACAAATGACTCTCTTCAGGATCCCAAGGTTTGTCATCAGTCTTCTCAACAGAACACATTTAGAAATGTTGCAACTTTAGATTTATTTTTAACTTCAGATATAGAAACCACTGAGAGTAGGTGGAGAACATCTGGGTGTAAATAAAAATTTCCCTTTAGATTTGTTTTGCTGCTTATGAAGATAAGGAATATTTTGGTTACAAATTTTAAAGTGTGTTTTGAAGGGATGTGTCAAGAATTCTGTTTTGAATAAAGTAGCTGAGTTATTTGGAGACTATGATCATTGTAAAAATAATTAAATATTAACAATAAACTTCTTCCTTATGGGAAGAAATGAGTTGCTGCTAGTTAAAAACAGGTTGGCTAATGTGTAAGATTAAAAACATTTGAATTTAATTTATAAGTTAACTGGTGAGATAAGACTTGTATTATAGAATATAAAAAATTGGTGAAAACAACAAATTAGGACATCAAGAAAGATTGAGGAGAGAATGGCCAAAAATTTCTAAACAAAATTTTCTTTTAAATGCATTAAAGGTAAACAATATTAGAATGAGAGTAGGACCCTTGAGGTCCTAAAGGAAGGCTATTATATAATTGAGATGGCTGAGTTATTAAATATTACTCTTGTTTTCTGCTACAGTTTCAAGCAGAATTCAACATCTTGTTGATAAATGGAGATGAAGATAACTTCATTAATTTTGAGCTGGTTAAGAAACATTGGAAGTCTTCAACAATAAGACTTCTGGTCCAAATTTTTCCCCAGTGGGTCTTGAAGGATGTTAGTACTAAGCAGCTCGCATATTCAATCTATTTTTGAATAGTGTGGCAGACACCAGAGGATGGGACATTAGCTAATGTAACTCCTTTTCAAGGGAAGTGACAGTTCTTGATGACGAGAAATCCACTAGAAATAAATGTATCTCTGAACGGCTGGTACAGGTATTAACAGTTTCCTTGATAAGGAGAGAACAGTGTTTTGACCTTCCTAGATCATCTTCACAGTAAGAAAGAGTTGACAATTGTTCCAGTAATTACTTGTCTTACATCAGTTGTGGAGAAATTTTGGAAAGTCTTGAAACTTCTAAGTTATTTAACAACTTAGAATCTTATGTGATAGTTGACATGACTTTACTAGAGGAGGGGTTAAAGGTGTAGATTTGTATCTGGATTTTCTGAAAATATTTGACAAGATGCCATATAAAAGGCTTGTAAACAAAGCATAACTGTAATCTGTGATGACAAGCAAACTCATATGTAGAGAAAATTATACTCTTAAAAACGACTGGTATGGGTAGAGAAAGCACTAATGGAGGAGTGAACAACATTTTGACCTTCTTTGGTCATTGTCAGGTTCACAAAGTAAGAGTCAAAGGCTGGCCTTAAGGTTTTTTGTCTAAGTCAGTTTAGAGGATGGAACAACAGGTAGATCAGTAGGTCCTATCTTGTCCCAACATGTATTATTGTATATATCAAGAAGCTAAGAAATTAATGGCCTAATACATGTACTTTGTCTCTCTCTCTCTCTCTTTCTTTTAATTAGTAAATCCTTTTGTTGAAATTTAAGCTGAATAAACTTTGGTTCTAAAAGGTTTTCTTCCTTCTATACATTACACTAAATGATTAGTTTAATGAATGAATTTTGTAGTTTGCAGAACTTGAAATTATTAGGGCCAAACCTTCAGAAACAAGTACAAAGCCTGATGGTAATAATCTAATCTTTGGAAGGCATTTTAGTGACCACATGCTAGAGGTGGAATGGACAACTGCAGAAGGTTGGGGAGTTCCTCGAATCTGTCCCATTCATAACCTGTCTCTACATCCTGGTGCAAAGGTCTTGCACTATGCTCAAGAGGTATGTTCATGTAATAGAAGTAATTTGAAAATAAACATTTAGAGCAAATATTTAATTGTAAAATATCGCATGTGTTTGTGTATGGAGAATGGATGAAAAGGGCAGACATTAGTTGTAGGGAAAAAGATAGAAATTAGTAGAACCATAGTTTCTGTGTGCTACAAATTAATCACAGCACTGAATAGAACTTTAAAAGATCACTTTAGTTTACAAAGCAGCTAATTATATGTAACTGTAGCATATTTCTTAATTTTTTCGTGTTTCATATCACATTTGTAAAACTTTATCCATCTTGCTGTTATCTTGAACAGTAATGGTTATGGGAGTTGCTGCTAGCTTTCTTTTTTTTTTTAATTCTCTTCAGCTTTTTGAAGGTATGAAAGCTTTCAGGGGTGAGAACAACAAGATAAGATTATTCAGACCAGATCTTAACATGAAAAGAATGAGAACCTCAGCAGGGAGATGCTGTTTTCCAGTAAGTACCAATGCACTGAATTATTTATCCACTTGTACTATAGGGTCACATGCACATGAGAGAGAGAGAAAGGGTAAAAACTTTCTCAATTCCCTTAATTTTTGTAAGTTGCAACAAAAGTTCTTATCCTTTTCTTAATAGAATGTAAATTAAAACTTCAACCCATCCTCAAAAGAGTCTTTCTATCATTGGGATCATCCTTATTATTTTCTGATCAAATAAGTTAACCTCTTTGAAATAAGGTGAACATTGGAGGTACTATTCCAAAATAAAACATAACTACAGAATTTATAAAGGCATTTAAAATGTTTGTAACTTCATTCTTTCAGGACAACTGTCAAGACCAGTTTTTTGAATGACTAGTTTGTCACTAGTGCTGAATGCTAGGCTTAGGGCCTTTTGAGGAATAATAAAGAAAAGTTGGTTTTTGAAATTGATTTAGTAAATTCTACTTTTGTCAATTTTTACTAAAGGATTCGAGCAATATTCCTCATCCTGAACTGTTGTTAGTTGGACATAACACCGAATAAGGCAGCTGTATTACTTTTAAGCTGGTTAAAGAAATTAAGTGTAAAAACTTGCAAGGATATTGCATCAGATAATACTTGCCTGTGGATTTTGAAGATAGTTAAGGTATGGTCCTGTGAGCCACTATCCAATATTTCTTGTTTCTTCATAATGGGCTGGTGGTTCTATAAGATTGGAATTGCACTAATGATGCTTCTCATTGCAGAAGAGGTAATAAATTTGTCCATAAGGTCATTACTTTTGCATTAGTTGTGGAGAAGTTTGCTTTTAAGATAGTTTCCAAATTTTATTACAAAAATTTATCTCTAGTGGTGTACAGAATGATGTGTGTAGATGGGAAAGGTAGTCACAATTGGGAGAGACTAGAGCATAATTTTGGTACCTTTGCTCTTTTTATTTATATCAATGGCATAGGTGAATTGGGAATGACTTAAGTTTGTTGATATTAAGATTACACATGTTATAAGTAGTGAATGGATGCTTGTGCTTCATAAAAGAATTGAGTAATTTGCATGTAGGGGCAAATAAATGCAAAGTGGCTTTTAATTATAATAAATGCAAGATAATTTGTGCAAGATACCAAATTTATTTATAAATATAACTTGTATTTAAACAACCTCCATATTGTTTTAGAAGAAAATGTCTTGATGCCCTAGTTGATTAGTCTTGTAAGCCATCCAAGTAATGCCATGTTGCTAGAGGTAGGGCAAATATATTAATTTATAGAAATTCTGAAGTATGAAGAGGTTTTATTTTTCAATGTATAGATCACTGGTTAAGTCTAACTTGATATAATATAAAGTATTGTGCTTCTTACCTTATTAAAGATATTGAACTGTTTGAAATGTTTCAAAGGAGGGTTATTAGGGGTGATACCTGAAGTGAAGTTGTAATGAGAAATTTCTTTTTGAAACTCAATTGAAAAGTTCAATTGTTAATTGAGAGAATTGATGTGTGAAGCCTGTCTTTTTTGTGTCCATCATGGTGAATGTGGTAAAACTAGTGAACACAAGTTTTAGCTGAGTAGGATTTTTCTTCAGCTAAAGTTTTTACCAACAGGTGACTTGTCCTTTTGGAATGAGTTGCGTTCAAACATGAGGAAGGAGATGATATAAGGGAAGGACCTATATTCATGATATAAAGGTTGCATTAAGTTTTAATGATTAGGTTAGTAGATATGATAGTCAAGATAGACCAACAGACCCCCTTATCCATGAATTTTGTTATATTCAGGAATAATATGTGGTATGTAAAGAGGTAATAACCTATTTTAATCTGTAATCAATAATACAAAATTCTGTTTCTGGCTTAGCAACTAGCACCACTATTTGTTTCAATCGATCTATTTGCATTAGTAATCCCTCATTTTGAAGTCCAAATGCCATAATCATGAGGTTTACATTAAGTTTGCACTACTATGCCAGGATTGTTTTTCAGTCGCATTTTAGTGAGTTGTTTCCCATCCATATTAAGTGTCTGATTCAAATAATTATGAATATGTATTCTCTTGCATGTGCTATAATTAAAGATCAGTTGTCAAATATTCATTCAGTTTGAGTTAATCATTCATTCTATAGTACCTCAACATCTTTTACTGTTGGAAATTCCTAATATAAATGACAAAAGCAAAGACCTATGCACTTACCCTGGAAATACTCCACTAGTAATATGAACCCATTTTGACTTGGCTTCTATAACCTTTTCTGTGATTTGACTTGTTTAAGGTGATGAAGTGAGGTGAAGCATTATGAAAATGACTGCTGAGAAAGGGGAGTGAGACAAAGGTGGCAGAAGGGAAGTAGCCCAGGCTGGAGCCCGTAGTCCAAAAAGCCAAGACATCAACTCAAATGGCACGATTCGGGGCTAGGCAAGAAAATTGCCTTGGCTGGGATCTAAAGATCCAGTGCCAGAGATTTGGATGTTGAGGGAGTGCCCCAAGAAAACTCACTTTCACAGGACAGGCATCAAACTTTTTACTCCCACCCCAGTTAGTAGTTGTTGGATTGGCTGGTTGATATTTTGGTTGGATATGTGAGTGAAAGTGACTTTCTTTGCTGTCTGAGTTATTGGGGTGAAAGAGCTGATAGAATGTATACTTTGTGTGACAAATACTACTTGACTTGAACAAATTGTGATTATCAAATAGTTGTATTATTACTAACTGAAAAAGCATAGAACCTCTCACTTTGTTAGCCTCATAGTGTGAACTTTTAAGATCATGGGGAGTGACAAGGAGTCTGTCAACATAGCTGGTTCTTGTTGAATTATTTTGTAAAATAGGGATTTAAAAAACTAGTTAATCAGCTGCTTTTGTATTGTACAACTTCCTGGCTGGTGAAGCTAAGCTTAGATAACTTGGACATTGCCAAAGCTGGTCATGTGGTAGCAGGATTAAACTACTAGAATACTTAATGCAGTGTAAACAAATGCACATGGTAACACATTTTGGAAACATTACACTGAATTTTAAGTGTCCTAAACAAAACTGAAGCAACCACATAGAACTGTATAAATAAGAGGAAAAAGAAAGAAGTTGGAAAGAGCTTGGAAACAAATAACTTTATTACGAATTAGTAAATAAAGCTAATTGTGATAGAATAACCTGGAAGGTATTCCTGTATAAATAGTATGCCTGTAATTTTAATTATTGCTGAAATGTGTCCATTTAAATGCAGACCTTTTGACAGTTTTATGAAGTTAACATGAAAAGCACAATGAAAGCAAGAGCTCATACTATAGCAGGAGAGACAAAACTGGGTGTGAGTGTAAGAACCTCATCTTTCCAGGACTAAAAGCAATGAGGACTAGTAGGACTTCTACCCCCCTATCATCATGAAGGTCGCAGGAGACTACTCTAATGATAAAGTATCGACCTTCCTATAAGGTTATTAAGAATTTAGTCATATTACAGCAGGTCCAATCAATGTATCATTATTAGGAAATGGCTGTTGGATGTACTGAAACATGTACAAAAAAGCTGAAAGGAAAATTAACTGTAACAAGGGCACAGAAGTTGTTTCAGTGATTTCCTGCTGTTTGTATAATAGGTCTTTGGTTTTATGAATAAAGTAGTCTGGTTTCCTTATTCTACTCTTAAAGTGAAATACTCAGTCAATCTTTTATACACATTTGTTAGTCCTATAAAAATCTTTTGCTAATGCAGTCCATATATTTATATGAAATGTGGATGTGTAAAGTTTGAGCCTAATGAGATGGTTAGGATATTAAGTTTTGAATTCCCATCACAGAACATGCTCATCCTATGTGGTTGACTGGGTCAGTCACAAGTTTTAAAAATACTAGTTAATCCTAAACTAATTGGGGTTAAGGTGATTATGGGGAAAGAACATGGATGTGTAAGGTTTGAAATTAGGTTACATTACAAGAATTGTATTTTAAGTTGGACTATAAGAATGTACATCTTAACTACAGATACATTAATTCCTTAAAAGAGGTTGTAATGTTCCTTTATTTGTAGTTAATTATTTTAGTATATTTATATACTTTTTCTCTTTTTAATTGTACCATCTCTTGAGTTTGTTTACTCATGATGCCTGTTTTCACCCCATTAGAGAATTATAACATTATCCACATAATAACAGAAATGACTGTCACAGTATCTATGATCCATTGTAAATCAGTATTAGTATGGAAGTATGTTTTAGGCATTTTGTTAATATTCAGTAATCACCCTGCATCATTTATATAACTTGTTAAGGCCCAGCATTTTCAAAGACATACTAAGTTTTGAATATTTTAATAAATGCTTTTTTCTTCTGATTTTAAAGAACTCTCGTATTACGGTTTAAGTTCTTAGTGTAAGACAGGGGTTCCCAACCGGCGGGTCGCGACCCCCCAGGGGATCGCGAAGCCTTGGTAGGGTAGTCGCGTAGCCTTGTTAGAAGTAGCTTGGGATAACATTAATTTTATTTCATCAATTACATTTTCATGCTCTTACATTTTTTTTGTTTCGGTGCAAAGCAAAACGTGTGCTACGTTAGTTCAGTGTCATTAGGTGATATTATGGGTGTATGTATGCGTGCCTGTGAGTGAATGTGTCTGCAAATGTATGTATGTGTGTACTAGTGAGTAGCGAGTATGTGAGTGCACGCGCATGTACGCATGCTTGTGTGTCTAAACTAAACTAAACTAACGTGGCAGGGGTTCAGTTTAGAGAGAGAGAAATCCGAAGAGTTCTCTCTCCAACTGGGGTGTTCAGGAACTTTGTAGTTCCTCTTCGTCCCCTTTCGTGGATTGTTATTAGGATTAAGTGGTGGTTTTTTTTATTATTATTATTATTTTAATAAATTAATTATCGTTATTATTCTTGACTTTTTGGGTGGGGAATGTCTCACTAAATGGTCTTTTGGGTGGAGGCAAAGGTAGCAGTGGAAAGAAGGAAAGGTCGGGACCTGTCTCGAAAAGAAAAAGTTGGGTAGATGTGAACATGAATGTAATTCATTCAAGTTCAGATCAAATCAAACGGCCCGATTCTGGGTCTGGCAAAAAGGTTGCCTGGGCTGGGATCTAGAAATCCAATGCCTGAAGATTTTGGTGTGGGGAAACGGGAGTACCCCGAGAAAACCCACTTTCACACGACAGGCGCCGAAAGTTTTGCCTGTCGTGTGCCCTGTACCTGAAAAAAAAGGAATTCATGTTAATAACATAGTTTTTATGTATTTAAACTCTTTGTTGAGTGGATTGTGATTCTTGAAATATGTTGTATGGTGATATGTATTTTGTTGGTGCACTTGATAATTTGTGTAGTGATGCCGTTAGTTTGTTTCTGTTTTCTGCTTTTCGATAATATTTCATAGAAAGTTCTGTTATTCTATCTCTTATAGTTGGTAAATTACTAATTTGGTGTAGATAATTTGTTGGTGTAAAAGATGGTAAACTGAATGCGGATTTTAATATTTTGTTTTGTTGCACTTGGATTTTTTGGAGTGTGTTGTTTGACATGTTGTATGTTACTTGACATCCGTACTCTATTAGTGGACGGATGTAAGCCTGTATATTTGTATAATGGTGTTCGGTGCGCATTTTGATTGTTTACCAGTTATAGTCTTTAGATATGAAATCCTTTTCTTATTGATGAGTGTATATTGTTTATGTGTTTTTTCCATGTTAGTTTTGTGTCGAAAGTGACGCCAAGGAATGTGATGTTTTTGCTCATGTTGATGGTTGTGTTTCCAAGTGATAGATTTATTTTTCTAGATTTTTCTTTGCTTCTTTAGTTTTCTATAGAAGGTGATTGCTTGTGTTTTTGTCGGATTTAACACGACCCTCCACTTGTTGCTCCATGTTGAGACGTTGTTTAGTGATTCTTGTACGCGAGACATGGCCATTACTGGGTTTCTGGAGGTGCTCCAGATTGCGATGTCATCTGCGTATTGTGAATTGTGTGTGTATGTTAGATTTGGAAAAGGTATGTCACTGACGAAAATTATGTAAAGAAGTGGAGAGAGGACTGATCCTTGGGGCACTCCTGCCGTTATATTAAACAATTTGGATATGGTTTTATTGACTTTTACTTGTGCTGTTCTATTGGTTAAAAAATTTGAAATCCATTTGACTATCGTAGGATTTATTTGTAGGTGGTTTAGTTTGTATATGATGGCATTGTGCCAAACGCTGTCGAATGCTTTTTTGACATCTAGGAATACCCCGATGGTTACTTGATTGTTGTTGTAAGCTTTGTATATTGATTCGGTGAGTCGTGTGAGATGATCTGTTGTTTGTCTATTTTTCTGGAGGCATTTTGAGATTCTGGAAGGATGTTGTTTGATTCGCAAAAATGGAGGAGACGGTTGGAGATAATTCTCTCCATCAGTTTGCCAAGGCAGCTTAACAGACTGATGGGGCGGAAATTATCTGGATTTGTTCTGTTAGTTTGTTTCTTGGGGATCGTTGTTATGATGGCTTTTTTCCACGTGTCAGGGTAATACCCTGTCGCTAATGAAATGTTCATGATGTTTGTGAGGTGTTGTAGTAAGAGAGTGGAACTTTTTTGAGAATAATATTTGGTATTTGGTCATGTCCGGGGAAGTGTTCTTCAAGTTTTGATATTAATCTTTAGTTCGGTTATGGTTATTTTTCTATTGATTGAATTTGAGTATGCTTCTAGTGTCTCTCCGGGAAATCCTGGTGAGAATGAAGCTTGGTTTGCATTTATGTAGTTGTTGACATGGTGTTGGTGTTGTGTGTCGAAATCTACTGAGTTTAAATCGCTAAAAGCGGATTTGTAATAGTCAGCTAATAAGTCAGCTTTCTCTTCGTCCGTCCTTGCGATTTTATTGTTGTGTGTGATGTGTTGTAACATGTGATTTGTGTTTTTGTCTGACGCAATACTCTTGAATTTTTTTCCAGAATTCTTTTGGATTTTTCTTGGTTTTTTCTAAGTTCTTGCAGAAGTTATGCCAATTGTTTTCTCTGACTTTTTTAATTTCTTGTTTAATTTTTGTATTTGTTCTATTGATTTCTGTTTTAATGTGTGGATCACGTGTGATGTAGTGTATTCGTCGTAATTGTCTACGTTTGATTATTAGTGCGTGAATTTCTGGTGTTAGAGTCCATTGAATAAGTGATTGTTTTCTTTTTTGATTTAGGAATTGTGTTTCTTGTGGCTTTCTTTATGGCTTCTGTAATTTGATCAACATATTTGTCTAGTTCTGTTTTGTTGTTTACATGTTCGATTGGGTGGGGTAGGTATGAGTGCAGAGAGGCATTAAAAGTGAGCCAGTCTGTTTCAGTGTAGGTGTATGCGGAAGGAGTCACGTACGCCACAGCCGGGTGGCGCGGATGAATCATACATGACACGGGGAAGTGGTCACTGGTGATTTCATCATGCACTTTAAAGTTAGATATTCTATTAACCATGTCCTTGGGTGCGATGATGAAATCGAGTACATCATATGAGCCGTTAGCGGCTGAGAAGTGTGTAGGTGTATTGTCATTAATTAAGTGCATTTTATTGCTAGAAATAAAATTTTTATGCAGGATCCTCTGCGTGTGTCTCTGTTACCCCTTAATTCTGTGTGCGGTGAATTAAAGTCTCCAATAATAATTGGTTTGGGTTTTCGATTAACACATTTTGAAGGAAGTTAATGTCGATATTTTTGGTTGGTGAGCAATATATGGCTAGAATTGGAATAGTTAGCCGGTTGTTAAAGTGTATATTACAAAAAATGGTCTCATTAATGTCAGATTTAAATGAATCTTCTATCGAGATTAGATGCGATATTTTTGTACTAAAGTAAGTTATTATACCTCTGTTGTTTTCCGAGTGAGGTATGTTGTGTGAGATGAATCCGGGGATTGTGGTGTTTTGTTTCTCTGTGCAAAGTGTTTCTGAAATGATGATTATGTTGGCGTTTATATGTTTGTTTATGTTGTATATTTCTATCCTTTTGTCTTTAAGATTTCCTTGGCAGTTGATGTGTAAGATTTTAATGTGTTGTATCATTGTGTTGTTTTATTTCCCTCGCGTGAATTTTGAGTGAAAGATGGTGTGGTTTCAGGTGAGGGAGGTTAAAATAATGACTTGCAAGGCTGCAAACAGCCTTGAGTGACTCGTGCCTCGATTCGAATGAGGGAGATCACTCAATTCTATCAACATTGCTAGCAAGTTTGTGGTGAAATCTGTTGGGTTAAATGCTTGTGTTGTTTTTGGGCGTGTTACGTCCGCGTAAGTACGTGTTGGTTGAGGTTGAGCGTGTTTGATTTGAGAGTCGGTTGGAGTTGGTAGTAAAGGTTGTTTGGTGTTGTTTTGGTAGCCGTGGGTTTGATTATTGATGTTCGTGGTTTTGAAAAGGAATCTGTTACGTATTTGGGTGTATTTCGGGCAGCCTTTGTAACTGGCTGCGTGGGGGCCCTGACAGTTGGCGCATCTAACTTGGTTACGCTCGTTAGGACACTGAGCGACCTCGTGAGATCCGCCACATCTGACACATCTATCCTTGGCCATACAATTAGTTTTTGTGTGTCCGAACCGTTGACATTTGTAGCATTGGATTATTGGTTTTGATGTGTCTTTTCCGGTTCGGTCGTGTGTCTTTGAAAAATAAAAGCAACCGTTTTTAATAATTTTTCTTGATCGTCTTTTTTGTTGACGGTTACCTTGATCAGTGGCGTTTTTGTTTCGTTCTGAATGAGATGATTCTGTTCGATGATGCAATGTCAAAGCCTTGAGTTGTTAATTCTTCAGTGATTTCATGATCTTCAATGTCGAAATCGACACCTCTGATTATGACTGTTAGTTTTGGTGTGTTTGTTTTTGGTGTTGTGATGGTGGCTTGAACACCGAAGGCATCCTTGGGCCAGTGGGCCAAAATATGAGCAAACTCTTGAGGTTCGGTACATTTAATCATGATTCTTCCATTAGTAAGACGTTTGATGTCTTTAAACTGAATGCCCGGGTAATAGGACCTCAGTTGATTGACAATCTGTGGAATGCGTGTTGTTTTGTTTACTCCTTCGATGAACAGAGTTGGGATTCTGTAGTTAGGAGAATTGTGTGTTTGTGTGACAGTGGTGGTGTTCTCAGAATTAGTGGCGATGGTGGTGTTGTTTGTATTCAAGTAATTATCGTTAGAGCAAGTGGCTTTGTTTTCGTTAACATGGGTTATGTTATTAATACTTTGATTTTAGAACTATTATTAGCGTCATTAAGGTTAGGGTTAGTGGAATAGTCAGAAACTATACTTACCATGTCCTTTTCTTTTTCTTCTTCAGCCTCCTCTTGTTTGATGTCTCGTTTGTTTCGTGGGATTCTGGTCTTCGTGATTCTTCAGCTCCTGAGTTTTCACCTTCGGAACTCTCAGTCGAACTACTCAGTGATTCAGAGGCTGGTCCTTCAATAGCTCTATTCAGCATATCCATGATCTCGTCGTTGGAAAGGGCTTTTCCGTTGGATCTTGTCACTATCTTCTTTCTCTTCATACTGTTTTACTAGTCCTGATAAGGACTAAGGGGTAACCTTTTTTAGTAAAACTTTATGCACTTCACAAGATAATTTAGTCTTCAATGCACTTGTCTCGCAGCTCTTGACTTGCACGTCTGCTCTGCTTGACGGCGACCTTGTCTATTCCCTTGTGTGTCTGTTTAGCTGTGATTAAGTGTATGTGTGCTCGCTGTCGACACGTGAGTCACATGTCCGTTGCTGATTGGTGGATGACGAATCGCACGACTGGCCACGCTCCCTTCCCTCTCAATAGTTATCCCATCATTACTCTACCTGCACCCCCCACAAGTAGTCAGTGTAAGATCTACAGTTGCCTAAGCATTCATTATTCAACATTTTTATTTTATTTTAACAAGGAGATAAGTAAGCAGTAGAGGTGAGTTATGCCCATGGCTAAACGGCGCAGATACTCAGAATGCTACCTCAACATTGGCTTCACCACTGTGCTCGCCAACCACGGCATCGAGAAACCACAGTGTGTTTTGAAACATCCAGAACACGCAAAGAAGGGTTTGGATTTCTTCAAATGGCATGAACGGTGTCTTAAAAGCCAAAGAATCGATAGAAGTGGGTCGTTTCAGAAGCAGAGTGCAGCCGTAGTGGAAGCTTCATATGAGATTGCATTCGAAATTGCTAAACAAAAAAAGCCTCACACGATTGGAGAAACACTTCTTAAACCCTGCATGATGAAAGCAGTAAATCTTATTCTTGGAGAAGCCAGTGCAAAGAAGATGCAGCAAGTATTCCTGTCAAATAATACTATACAGAGGCTCATTTCTAAAATGTCTATGGATGTGAAGGAACAGGCTTTGACTGAAATCAAGGGTTCCCCTTTGTTCTCCTTTCAGCTTGACGAGTTAACAGATGTAAGTTCATGTTCTCAGTTGCTTGTCTTCGTGAGATACATTAATTCAGGTGACATCAAAGACGAATTCTTATTCTGCAGTGCACTTGAAACCACAACAAAAGCTGATGATGTCATGGAAAAAGTTTCAACTTTTTTTCAAGACGAAGATCTTCATTGGGAAAACGTGTGTGGGGTTTGTATGGATGGGGCACCGGCTATGCTGGGATCGAAATCAGGATTCCAGTCGAGAGTGAAGAAGCTAGCACCTCAAGCAAAGGGCATCCACTGCATGATTCACTTATATGCTCTCGCCAGTAAGAGTCTCCCTGCCTCTCTGCAGGAAGTGCTCGAATCTGTAATCAAAATTGTAAATTATGTGAAGACTCAAGCACTCAACACTCGTCTATTCAAAGAACTATGCAAAGACATGAATGCTGACCACGAAGTCCTTATTTTCTACACAACAGTACGTTGGTTGTCGAAAGGAAACGTTATTAATCGTGTCTATGAAATGAAAGATGAAATAAAGCTATTCCTGAAGACTCAAGAAAGGAAAGATCTTGTAGCTCACTTCGAAGATGAAGCATGGAATAAAAGGGTTGCGTACCTAGCTGACATTTTTGACCAGCTGAACAAGCTCAATTTGAAGCTTCAAGGAAGGGAAACACATGTTCTCCTTTTTCAAGATAGTCTTCGGGCCTTTGTTTCCAAACTGCAGAACTGGCGTCGGAAAACCAATTTTGGAAACATCGCTATGTTTGAAAAACTTTGTGGAGTGACGGATGAGTCTCAGATCCAACTGGATCAGTTCCTCAAGGATGAGATTACCAAACATCTTCAGTCTCTAGAAAAGGAAGTCGAGCGTTACTTCCCTGAGCTATCACAGGAACAGGAGGCCCTGGTAAGGAACCCATTTTGTGCTGAACTTGATGTATCCAGCATCCCAGATGATATCCAAGATGAATTTCTGGATCTAAGGAATGACTCTCAGCTCGTGATCTCTTCAAGGTGAAATCAGTGACTCAGTTCTGGTGTGCTATGTATCAGTCATACTCCAAAGTCAGCATGATAGCTTTATGTGTCCTTGTTCCATTTGCTTCTACCTACTTGTGTGAGGCAGGATTTTCCACTCTTGTCAATATAAAAACAAAGAATAGGAACAGATTGGATGTTGGAGATGACATGAGACTGGCTCTAACAAATGCTCGGCCACGAATTTCAAAGCTTGCTGCTGAAATGCAACATCAGGCATCTCACTAGCTGGGTTGGATAGCTGTTCAAACCTATGTTAATATTATTTTAAGAAATATATGTTCTTTTTGTGAATTCAGGTTGGACCAATGTGATTTAATTTGCTAATAAATAATTACAGAATTTTTAAATATTTTTTCAGATGTTTCTTTCCCTCTCCTTCACAGAAAATAAAAAAAATTGAGCTGCTGATAGTAAGCCCTAAGTAGGGGGTCTCATGGGTTTCAAACTTTTAGGTAAGGGGTCGCGAGTGCCAAAAGGTTGGGAACTCCTGGTGTAAGATAACATTCATTAAACGTTTTTTTAGTTTAAAGATGTGACTGTTTTTATAAGTTTTTTTTAAAGAATTACTCATAGATGCATCAAGAATAAATGGTTATTTCCAATACTTGAAACATTGCATTTATTAGTATTGGATAACATGATGATCCAATGATGTATTTTTACAAATTGCTACCCTACCATTAAGTTGTTGGAATGTAATTAAAAATCCAAATTTTGTACTGTATTCAGTGTATGTATATACTTGTAAATTACATATATTATTTTTCTCTAGGATTTTGATGGTAAAGAACTTATTAAATGTATAAAAAAATTGATTAGTTTGGACCAGGAATGGGTACCTTTATAGTTCTTCTTCTTCACTCTATATACGTCCTACATTTATTGGTATAGATGTAAGATGTTTTTCTTTAATGTTTGTTTTACATTACATTATATTATATACACAAGACTTAAGTGTTTTTAATTATTTAATTGGTTTTCAATAAGGAATTCAAACATTACTCTTCTGGTAAAATTTATATTTGAAAAATTATGAGAATTAAAGATATTTGATGAACTTGAGTAAAATGGTGCTTTTTTCAAATTTCCTTTACTGATTATAATGTACATTTTAACCTTGCACACTTGTTTTGCTTATTTTAGCCTTCTCTTGGTGTAGCTGCAACAAACAGAGCTCTTCTGTTTGTTATAACAGGCCCAGTTGGTCCATATTTCAGCACAGGAGTGAAACCTGTTTCCTTGCTGGCAGACCCTAAATATGTACGAGCATGGCCTGGAGGGGTTGGAGACAAGAAGATGGGATCGTAAGCAGTATATTAACTTTCAATTGTGATAAATGTTTTTTTCTATATTACCATTTCTTTTTTTTCATAGCATTTGTTCTTCATGTAGTACTGCAAATCATTATTGTCTGAAGTCTTGTATCTCTAAAAATCAACTATTATAAATTTGTTTTTAATTGAGATTGAATATTGTATTGTGTTTGAAAAACTAAAACTTTACTAAATTCATACTATTATCAGTTTACACCTAAAAGGTTTGTAATTTACTCTATTCTAACAACAGTAGCTTAAAAGGGAGACAAAACATATGTTTGTCTTATTTTAGCAACCACAGTTTATACCTCAAACATATTTTCTACTTTTAACAGTATCCTAAAATTTGTTTCACATCTATATTTAAGAAGTTTTATATGTAACATTTTGTATATAAGTAAATGTGGCTGAATTCAATATGTATATTTAAATCTTATTTTAATCCTATTCTACTTTAATAATTAAGGCTTAATGCAATTTTTGTATTTTGTAGTTTATGAAAATCTAATTTACTGTAATAAATTCCTTTCATTATTTTTGTTAGAAATTATAGCCCAACAATTTACATCCAAAGACATGCTGAAAAAATGAATTTACAGCAAGTGTTGTGGATATTTGGAGAAGATCATCAGTTAACAGAAGTGGGAACGATGAACATATTTGTACTGTTAATAAATGAGAAAGGAGGTTAGTCTGAACCTTGTACAGGATGTCAATATATCCAGTTATCTGTATTTATATCATGATTTGATGTATTTATCAGTTAAATATGAGTATTAAACACAGTAACAATAAACTATTAGTTTAGTATAAAACCATGATTTAGAAAAGTATTACAATTAAATCTTGGTTAAGAATAAGTTCATTAAAAAAACAACAAAAACTTGTAGCTATAAAGCCATAGACATACAATTATATTTTTTTGTTGACCCTCATAGAGAAAGAGTTAATAACACCCCCTCTGAATCGATTAATTCTTCCTGGTGTGACAAGACAGAGTTTGTTAGATTTAGCCAAAACATGGGTGAGACCTTTTTTCTTTTAAACATATTTACCTAATTTAGAAATGATCGTTTAGCAACATCCGAAGAAATCAGACCTATTAAGTAGGAAAATCTTTCAGTTATTTACTTACAAAAATTACTCAACAAACAGAATAATCTAAAGATGCTAGAATTTTTTGTTTTTTAAAATGTATGTTTTGAACAAAAGTTAGTTTTATTCCTTTTTTCCAAAATGCCTGTTTCACATACTAAAAACTTGTTTCTCCTTTACAGAATGAGTTCAAGGTATCTGAAAGACTGATAACTATGAAAGTACTACATGCTCTAAAGGAAAACCGGGTAAAAACAAATGCACACTATTTTTTAATTTTACTACATTTCTTTGTTTTTCTTATAGTAAAGCAACATCAGGCTATCTGCAGTTCCAATATCAAATTGGTGTCTGTTAGATTCCTTCCAAGCAAAAATTTTGGGACCACTATAAAGTTTTAATTCCTAACTCTTAATAATTAAATATTCTCATTTTGGTTTTTAGCTAGATAAAGTAAATCTTGGTACAAATAATCTGTAGTATACAATAAAAGAGTGCATTTATCTGTGATACATCAAATGAAAACAAATTCTGGTATGATCTTTAAGTGTCTTCATGAAGTATTATAATATACTAATATAACATGAACTGTGTTTTTTCAAATTGTACTTGCTATTACTGTTGTCTGAAATTTTTATATATGTTATTTTACATGGTCATTTTATTTGTATATGCTATGTGGAAAGTTTTATATTTGGCTCTTTGGGAGATATACATGAATAGTGTGACTCATCCTGTAACTGTCTTCCAGTAGTTTAATGTTCTGAATATAGTTTGAATTCATTCAGGAGCTTTTTGATGTGTTGGTAATATATACAGTTCTGGTGAGTGGATATGTCTCTAATTTATCTACCAAAAGTGTCTTTGGTAAGCAAGATGTCCAATGGTTGTAAAGGGATTAGGATTCAATTATTTTTGCAACTTACTATTCATTAAACC
Source organism: Tachypleus tridentatus (assembly GCF_004210375.1). NCBI lineage: Eukaryota > Metazoa > Arthropoda > Merostomata > Xiphosura > Limulidae > Tachypleus > Tachypleus tridentatus. Next base: position 35,573,252 of record NW_027467782.1, read on the forward strand.
TTTTTTAAATTATTTTAATATACTGTACCATGCAATGTGTAACATTTAATATAAGTAAAACTTTGTTGCTTGAACATATTACTCCTGTCTTACAAAACACTCACACAGTGAGAAAGTTCAGTTTATAAGGGAATCTGATGTATGTGAATTAATGTCTTTGTATAGCTACTGGAGATTTTGGAAGTGGTACAGCATGTGTAGTGTGCCCAGTGAGCCGTATCCATTACATGGGACATGATTATAACATCCCTACCATGGAACATGTTCAACCATTGAACCTGAGGTTTCTCAAAACACTAAGTGATATTCAGGTATTTATAGCAGTTGAACTTAGTCAAGGTTTGGCATCTAGGTTTGTAATTTAATTAGTTGTAGTTAGCCAGGTAAGCATACTGTTTTACATGTTAGTATTTTATTAAATGGTTACTGCAACCTCCAATAGCTTCCCAGTTGTAATTTCAAATTGTTATGTCTGTTCACATCTTATTTTTCTGCTGTTGTCTTTCTAATGTTTAAGAGTACAATATATTTAGTTTCATTAGTTAGCTTACTTTGACAAAACTGCTTGTCTCTTGAAATATAAATTCCAAATTCATATCAATGTTTATATTGCTTACTCTTAATGAAGAAATCTTTTAATGTAGCAGTTACATATTAGATTTAATGTAGTAATAGTATTTTATAAAGTTGTGTAATATAAATTTGGATAACAAACACTATTCTTTTATTTGCCAATCAGTATGGTAGGATTCCACATAAATGGGTAGAGGAGATTGAAGATGTTCCTGGGATTCAGTTGGAGTCTGTGGAAGAAAGGGTTTAGCTATGTGCATCTCTCTCTTTATGCTGTGATACCTGTATAGAAGAGAAAAGAATAGCTAGTTTTAGCTCCAAGTTTTGTTACACTTGCATTTAAACTTCCCAGAATATTCCTTGAATATTTACTAGAGTAGAACTGGCCAGTAATTGCCACCATCATAAAGTAAATGTTCAAGGCTCTCTTAATTATTAATCTAACTAGACTTCCAATGAGAAACACGTACACAGAAAACTAGTAATGCATGCTTGTTAAATCAAGTACATCTTTTTTCCCCATCCTTTAAGTAGATATATCTTTTTTAAAACATTTTAAATGAATTGTAAAATCAGTTGTTTTTTTGCAATTCTTTCAGACAGAGAAGGCACTTTCTTTACATAACTCCTAGTTGATTTTATTTGTAGCCTTCTAAAAATCTAGGTTTCTCTTTTGTCTGTTGCAATCCACCATTAGAAGCTGTAAAATTAACATGTACATCATAATAGTAAACAGTTAAAGTTTGTTATCACATGAATACTGATAAAGTTTCATTTCTTTTATCAGTTCTTTTGAAAAACAAATTTGGCAAGCTTCCTTTCAAAATATTGGATGTATTCAAGCAAAAGTCTTTTACTTTAAAGTAAAATCTTAAAGGGACAAAAAGAAACTTGTTAGCATAGCCTTCCAAGGATGTCCCTTGCACCTACAAATTATCACCACCCCTTACTGCTTGTGTATTCATCCAACCTTTTCTTGAACTCTGAAGGTTTCTACCTCTTCCACTGTTTGAAGGCAACTCATTTCAAAAATCAACCACCCTGTTTGAAAAGTAACTGTCAAAATTGCAGATGACTCCTACTCTGCCACAATTTCAACCTATGCCCCCTTGTCTTGTTTTCTCTGCTAAACAGTTTGGATCTGCATCCTTAATCTTAAACGTATCAAATTTTCACCTCTGACCCATCTCTCTCCCAAGAAAACAACTTTAGAGACTGAGGAGTCATAGAACAGTTCCACAACCTCTGGCATCATCCTACTGCCTCTTCTCTAAACTTCTTTCAACAATGCAATGTCTTTGAGGAAGGGAACCAAAAACTAAAGCACTTTAAATGAAGTCTGATAAGTGATCTGTACAGTGAAACAACAGTAAAATCCCTTGTCTTCTATTCAGTATTTCTGTAGATGCTACTGAAAATTCTGTTAGCTCTATTGCTAGCTACAATACACTACTTAGATGAGGTACGTGATTTTTCAATCACAACACTCTCCTTTTTCTTTTCCAACTGCAGTATCTAATGTATTCTAGTTTAACTTGTAACAGTAATTTGAATTGTGAAAACCTACATACATCACCTTACATTTTTGATACTTAAACATCATTTGCAACATTTGGCCCAGTGCAGGATATTTTGATACAGTTAGCCACCCTAAAAATCTTAATTTCATATGTAAACTTCATTATTTTATTAGTCATTCCAGAGTCAACATCAAATATAAATTGCAAACAGCACAGATCACTGAGGTACACTACTTGTCACTGTGATCCAGTCAGATTAACACCACTTATTACTATTCTTTGCTTTCTACTCTCCAGCTAAATTTCTATCTAATTTAATAACATTTTCCCCACACCCACCCTTAATTTAAGTTGTTTTGTGAGTGACCTTAGCAAATGCTTTTTGAAATTCAAGATAAATCAAACCTACAGTATCTTATTAATCAACTCTTGCAGCAACATCCTCAATGAATGTCAAGATTTGTTTATAGAAGAATTTCCTTTCTACTGTGATTGTGCAAAATGTGTATTTGCTGAAGTACTCTATTCAGTCTTGTTAATTAAAATCTAGTAAATTGTACTTCAAATAATGGATTTAGTTGTGTAGGATAAAAAATGTATTTTCTATAAAATGAGTGATATTTAATAGAAGTACTAACTTTTGAGTTTTTTGGTAGACTGTTAATCATTGTTTTTGTTTAGTTATTAAACAAACAACATAGTGGTTGTGATACATAATCTCTTGAAATACATATCATTTTCTAATTATTTAATGTATTTATTGTATTGCATAAATATTTTGTGGTAAAATGTCTTTTGATTAACCTGTTTGTTGTTTGACACAATGAGCATCTCCCAGTTCTATCACCAAAGCTTCCTTAAAAATAATTTCCCTTTTGAAAGGAGAGAAGACTTAACACGTTTTTCAAACAACAAAAATACAAACATACAATAATTAAATGGATGCTAGACTTAAAAGTACATAGCACTTAATTTTGGACTTGCAAGTTTAATGTTATGAGAAGTGGTTATAGGAGAACCTCCAATACACTAAATTGTTACCTGATTAGAATTAAAATAAACTGAATTGTCAAAATATAGATGTTTTCCAAAACCTAGATGCTTTTAGCTATGAATAAATTCTAAATTAAACTAGATAACATGCATCTCAATCTTGTTAGTAGATATACTCTGATAGCACCACTAGTTGTTTCCAGTATTTGTACAAATACTGGAAATATGGGAGTTTTATAATTTAGGTTTCAAATATTATCTAAACTAATAGTGTATCTATAAGTGATCAAGAAAAATGTATGCATAAATCTTAATATACATTAATGGTGCTACTAAACCTATAAAATGAAGAATAGATCCAGAATTCAATGTTTTAACACAAGGATAGCATCCTTTGTCAAAATGGAATTAGTTTTCTGCCACTGATATACAGAGTGTGTGGAAAGTCACTGTGCAGTTTTATAATCATATTTGATTCAGTCTATTTCAAGCCAGCAACTGATAGTGGTGTTTAGAAACAAAATAAGAAGGATCAAGTCTGTATTGATGACAACGGTGGTCACTTTCAACATTGTTTATAATTGTCATTCATATTTACCTCCTGTATTCTATATTGAAGCATGTCTGTTAATAAATATATAAGTGCACAGTGACTTTCTGAACACCCTGTATTATTTATTCACAAGCCCTTATTGGTAGTCTAGATAAATATGAAATATTTAATCAGCAACTAAAGGAAATGCATGATGAAATAGTCATTTCTGTGTTGAAGAACAATACTTGCACATAAAATGTCTGTAGTGAAAATTGATAAGGCTCCTCTTACACATGCAACTATTTATATAATACATGCACTGAATTGTTAATAGTAATAACTTTGGTCTCTTATTTAATAATTTACTTATTTTTGAGTAGCTTGTGACATTTTTAAGTTTGTTTTTTACAGGTAGCATTATTTGTTTACTATTTACTCTACATGTTTACCTTTTTTTTCAATATTAAGAAATATTAGTTTTAGATTAGTTCGTGTATACTTTTGCTGTTTGGTGAATTATGCCAGTGACTGGCTAAAAGAAATGTTAACTTTTTAATCTCATATTCTTGTAACTCATTGAAATAATGATGCAATGCTGATTTTAATTTTGTTTTGCCTTAACTTTAGATACATTGCTCAATCTTAAATTTCATCCATTTATAAGTTTTTAACTAAATTTTGTTAAGTATTTATTCTACAAATCATTGAAGTTATCTGCTAGGCAAGTAATGTAACTTGAATCTGTCTTGGAGTATGAAAAAAATTATTCTTTTTTTTTTTTGAAATAATAAACAGCACTTTATACTTCACTGGGGGCATTGTTTCAAACATAGAGATAGAAAACAAATGCAGGTTGTCCTGTTGGTAAACTGTTTTATTCCACTTTGATAGTGATTCCAAAAAGCCATTTTAACTTGATTAAAGTAACTATTCACTTTCAGACTAGTCAAGAACACTGAAATAAACTATTAGGAATGACTGGAACAATATCTAATAAAATACATACAAGTTTGTGTTGCAAATATGTGTGAGCATCTAACATGTTGAACAGATGAATTTGCATTGTAATTTTTTTACTGAAGCTAGTCATATAACATCACCCATAGTTGTATTTAGATGTTTGTTTTTCACACACTAACACTTGCAGGTAATTTTAAAAATTTGACATTTTTACGTGTGAAATAATACACTAAGAGTTAAAAAATAGCACTGACTGCTTTGGCAAATTACTCTAGGTAGAAAATCTGTATTATATGATGTAACTAATGCTTGAGTTAACTGCAGATACCAGTCACTTTCTGTTATTCTTTTGTCAGTTATAAATACTTTTAATGATAAGTCACTAAAGTGTGTTTTACAAGCTTCTTAACCACAGGTAAGAGTAAATTTTAATTAACACATTTAAATCTTATTTTCTACCTAAAATGTTTCTATAATTACTTTGAATACCTCTGAACTTTCTTTTGTATAGTATTAATAACAGTAGTAGTTGGTTTACTAACCACTTTTTCAACAAATGTCAGTTTACAACTTACTTTCTCAGGATGTAGGACTTAACTTTACATGCAAAGCCAGAGAGTAAGGGGAATACACAAATAAATTACAAATGTTATTGTTACATAATCATTTAATTGTGATTTTAAATAATCCTGCAAAATATTTTCAGAAACGTACAAGTTTGGTATGTCAGTTAAAACTGTATTAGATTGAACTTCCATAAGGATAAACACCACTACAC
>NW_027467782.1:35579110-35628841 GCF_004210375.1 Tachypleus tridentatus
GTTTTCACAAAAGTGGTATTCTTCTATAAGTAAAGAACAAAGATCATTTAACAAACTTCTAAACAATTTATTAGCAGCAGTAAGACTAGTACTCTTACTACTGTATCAAAAATACAAGTTCTACAACACTGTATCCCAAACTTGAAAAAATTTGAAATGTACTAGTTTCACAATCACATCCCACTTTGTTGTTATTACTTTTAAGTACAATTTGAAGTGTATCCAACATCAATAGGAAAATTTTCATTCATTTGAAGCAAAGGAACATAATGAATTAAAACTAATACACTACTACTGTAAACAGTCCAATGAAGCTATAGTCCAAATCTAGGTATTCTCTCCTATAGTTATCTACAGTTTTGTACAAACAATTCATAGAGGTAACTTTCTCTTTAAGCTGTTCCATTCATAAAATGTAGACTATGAATTTTCATATTTTCACTAACACCAATTAAAATTATTTAATGCAATGTAAGGTTGAAAATACAGTATCGTTCTATACAACCCATCAGATGAGCATAAATAAACCTGTTTGATTTAAAAAAAAAACAAAAAAAATCCTTCATTACTAGTAAACTTTCAAAACAATTACATAGTGACAATGGTAAGGGTTTTATAAAAATTGTCCAGACTCTAGTATTCTGAACCATATAGAAATGCACCTAACATTCAAGAACCCACTGTCATTAGAGTTGTTCAGAGAGTATTAACCTCCTTTTTATTAATAACAAGAAAATACTATGGTATTTTTCAATTCAGATTTCCCAACAGGCAACCCTGCTAATAACTTTAACAAGATATGACTTTAGGTGCAAGCGTCTGCCTATGAATTTCGCCCAAGTATGTAGTGGTCTTAGATTTAACTAGCTTTCTGAATTTGAAAAGTAGTAACTACTGCTTCATGTTGATTCTAATGTATTTGCTGTGTTGTTGATCAAAACTGATAGTCTTGTCTACCTTCTGTAGGATAAGGCACATACAGTTCACTTTAAAGTGACCCAGCATTCATTCCACACAGACCATAACATAATAGAACGATGAAAGTTACACCTACTCACTAGAAACTGATGGAGTTGTGTTGCAACACCAGGTGTTTGGGTAGTTAGTTAACCTTTGGCCTAGCTCTCACACTCAATCAGTAGGACATTTTGTCAAAGGTACCACCACACTAGCTGCTGTTGTAAGTTTGATCTCTTGATTTCTGTTCATAGTTGTTACTTTAAACCTTATCAAAGCAGAAACTAACTTTATTAGAGTAAGTAAATCTCTAACACTTAAGTAATCCTTCATTGGTTCTCCAGATAGTCCTTAAATGAACTTGTCAAAGAAGATCTGCCAGAGCCATGTGATGGTATATTTTAGTGTACAAATGGTACACACTACCCATTTAAATTATCCTCTATCAACTCTGATGGATAGCTCCTTTTTCTACTAAGTTGAACAATTGATACAAATTGTTATGACCGTATCATTACCTCAGAGTTGCATCTCACTCATGTGTCTCATAGAATCAAAGGCTGAAGTCCAGCCTAGAGATGTGATTGCACTACCTATTTATGAGACAAGCCATTCCAAACATTTATCTCCATAAAGTATTTCGAGAAGTGTTCCACATCCTCATTAGACAAGTTCTCGATTGTTTTTTGTATGGTGTCCTAGAGTAGCTAGTTTTGAGTCGTCCCTCTCTGGGACAGCGGTAATTCTTCAGATTTACAACGTTAGAATCAGGGGTTTGGTTCCTCTCGGGGAACACAGCAGATAGCCTGATGTGGCTTTGCTATAAGAAAACGCATACACTGTTTTGAGTCGCATATATATTTTCGATGCAAAGCTTATTTGTTACACACATAAACGTAGGAGGCGAGGGGGTATGGAGAAAATTGCCCCAAAATTCTCGCCACAACAGTTTTTCAAGCAAAAATCACTCAATATTCTGCAAAAGCTCCGTACATATCTATAGCTCTTATATTTGCAAATTTATTATGCCTTTTCAAAACAATATATTACCCACACATGACATTTTCAGTTGCACCTTTTTAACCTATTAGTGCAGTAGATTCCGCGTGAAAGTTACCGGCATCAATTTTTCCAAACGACTATAAATCTTATGTATATAATTTAAAAGTTTATTTGATATTTTCGGGCAAAATTTATTTTCGCCCTCAGTTACAATCAAGCCCCCACATCAATAGCCACACATCACTTCAGACTTACTTTATTTCACATTACTGTTAACCTATATTCACATTCCTCTAGGTATGTGTTGTTTCTCGTCATTTCTTGATCAGTCAAACTAAAGATAAACAATATATTTTTAAAACGATAGAAATAAACTTGTATTAAATATAAACAAAACAATTATTCGTTATCTATAATGCAAATAAGCTTGCATTTTATAAAATTTTAGTATTCTCGAGACAAATATTGGCTCCTTATTTTCAAAACGATTTGTGATTTATTATTTTATCATTCATCTGATACTCTATATGTTTCAACCGTTACTGACTGATGATTCATCTGGTACTCTGTATGTTTCAGCTGTTACAAAGTGATGATTCATTCGTTACCCTGTATGTTTCAGTTGTCATTGAGTGGTGATTCATCCGTTACACTGTATATTTCAGCTGTCACTAAGTGATGATTCATCCGTTACCCTATATGTTTCAGTTGTCCCTGAGTGATGATTCATCAGTTACTCTATACATGTTTAAGCTGTTACCGGCATGGTTAGGTGGTTAAGGTACTCTAAAGGTCGCGGGTTTGAATCGCCGTCGCACCAAACGTGTTCGCATTTTCAGCCGTAGGGGCGTTATAATGTTACGGTCAATCCCACTTAAAAGAGTAACCCAAGAATTGGCGGTGGGTGGTGATGGCTAGCTGCCTTCTCTCTTGTCTCACACTGCTAAGTTAGGTATGGAAACGTAGATAGCCGTTGTGTAGCTTTGAGCAAAATTCAAACCAATCATCTATTACTGGCTTATTAGTAACCTGTTACTGGGATGTTATTCATTTGAATATATTGTTGATTCTTGTTATAAAGTAATAATTCATAAGCTATAGTCTATATTTCATGAGTTACTGGATTATTATCCACTTGCAACTTCCCAATGATATATTAGTTACTGGATTAAGACTCATCTACAACTAAGACTTATCACGACCTAGTGATTAGAGCGCTCACCAATGGACTTTGATTTCATGAGGACTGTGCTATCTTGTGTTTAAGATATTTCAACTGAGGTCTCATCATATTGTAGCTTTTTGACAAACTCAGAAGAGCTAATCAGCCTCTTTGGTTACTTCTGAATGAAAAGGGGAGCCATTTGTCCTTATAATTGATCGTTTACTCATGAATTTTATTTTATTTTGATGTTCATTATTTTAATTATCCATAAGGAATACAGAATGATTCATTACCCATTGACCCCACCCTCCATGGACACTACCCAACTAGGACAGTGTCGCTATGTCATAGTTTTGTGAGTGTTATACCCAAACATTAGCATCAGACTTACTGCCCATAATACCCGTTGAGAACGTTCAACACCAGTACTCAGTTTACCTCTGCCCAACAGGATCACATGACTGACTTTAGGGGAAAGCATCACAAGTTCACCCAGCTACAGGACTTTACAACCAAAGTGGTGTGTTTCAGTGCCTCCGACGCCTCTCAACCAATAGAATCCTCTTCTTCCCTTCAAGGTCCTACAAGTTCCTCTCGTCATGTAAAGGAATCCACATCGAGAGGTAACCATTTGGACTTGTTTTAAAAACAAGAGTACCAATACACACACAATATATTATAATGGTTTTATCTTAAAATTGAATAACCATCAACTTCTATATTTATTTAAAACTTTACAACATGTCTGAATTATTAGGAAGAATTATATTATATTCATATTCCAAATCCACCAAGTAGTAAGTATATGTAGATTCTGTTGTTCCATATTAAATATTTGAAGTAAGTGGTTGTATAGCCTGTTGGTCCTAATGAAATGTTTCCAGTAAATGGAATGTAGATGCTGTTGCCCCAAATGGAATTTTCTGGTAGATGGAATGTAGATGATGTTTCCGCAAATGCAATATCTGTGGTAAGTGGATGTAGATCCTGATACTATATGATGTTATAGCTTGTGCTCGGTAACATACGCTCATTGTCAAATCAAAATAAATTATAGATCTTTACATTTTGTTCTGTTTTATGACTCGGTGACACAGCGGTACCTCTGCGGACTCACAACGTCACAAACCTTTGGTCTTCACTTCCAGCCAATAAACTCTTTAATAAAATAATTTGAAATATAACATTCATTTATTTTTATTGTGTGAATTGAAAACTGAATTAAACCTGATCGTCTAAGTGATTATTGTATTTTGTGTATGAATATATTATGACGACTCATCATTCATTACTGCGTGGATAGGTACGTGTAATACATTTCGTGAAATATGAATTTCTTTTGTTGCTTAAAAATTTCAACTTTACTTGAAAATGAACCTGAAAATGTTTTAGAAGTAACATTTTGCCTCAAGTTTCACATTTGTTAGAACCACTAAAATATTGTTAGAAATTATAAACCACCTATATAATATATACATAGTGTGTAATTTATATAGATAGATGGGTTATATTTAAAAGGAAACAGTAGTTGGTAATCATATCAATTTGACGTTTTGTTACGATTTTCTGAAAAAGAAAAAACGAAACGTGTTTGTGATTTATATTCCGTTATTGTTTTATTTTTTTGTAATCATGTTTTTTTTCATAACTGTAACCAGAATGTCAAAGTTTTCTACCGTGAAGCTTTACCTGAGGACACTTCCAATTTCCACATCTCCATCCTTCTACTGAACGGAGCAGCGTTTTCTTCGAAAACCTGGCTGGACCTGGGCACAATACAAGTGCTGGCTGCAATGGGCTACTAGACTGTGGCAATGGATGTACCTGGTGGGCTTTCAGTTCATTACTAACTTGACATTACAATATTTTGATATATACTCCAGTTTATTGCTAACTTAACATTACAATATTTTGATATAGACTCCAGTTCATTGCCAGCTTAAGATTACAGTATTTTGATATAGGTGTTAGTTCGTCACTGAATGAAGAGATAGGTAGGCAAGACCTTTATCATAAATTAAATTGTTTGTTTTTTAAATTTCACACAATGCTACACGAGGGCTATCTACGCTAGCCGTCCCTAATTTAGCAGTGTAAGACTAGAGGAAATGTAGATAGTTAACATCACCCACCGCCATCTCTTGGTCTACTCCTTTACCAATAAATATTGGATTTACGGCTGAATGGGCGAGCATGATAGGTGTGACGGGGATTTAAACTGGCGACCTTCAGATGCGAGTCAAGCGCCACAACCACCTGGCCATTTTGGACCCTGACCAGTTGTGAATATAGTTTCAAACACAGTCGTGTATCTCTTGTGTAGTGAAATATGCTATCATGTTAAGTATGTAATTAATTAGCATATTCTTTATTAGGAATTGAACGTTTTTCAATCTATCAATTGTGTAAATCTACAATTGTATTTTATTTTGACATAAATTTGTTATGCAAAAGTTTAATCCTGGTAACCTTTAACCTGCTGTCTACACAGCGCGATCTTTGTTTGTTTGTATATTATTCACCTCACATTTATGTTTGAATATTTTGTAAGAGGTTTCGGTAACAGCGAGAGGGCACGCATCTCTGACCCCGGCGAGTTCATTAACGATGTAGTTAAAGCCTTGAACTTGATACGTCCTGTGGTGGTCAGTTCTAGTATGAGTAGAGCTTTTGCTGTTCCGTACCTGGTAAAACATTGAATATTTCAGTTTTGTCAGTTGTGATAAAGTAAAGCTATTCTCCTATATATTTTAATATTTTTTTGTATGTTATTGTGTTCAAAGTATCATTCATCGCAAGTATCAAAACCCGAATTTTATTTTTTTCAAGTTGTGAGACTTCCAGCTTAGCCATGAGAGGAGGGTATCTAATTATTTAATATATTTTGTAGCGAGTAATAAATAAAAATAATAAACTTTAGATCTGTCATCAAAATGTTACTATTTCTTCTTCATGTAAACCATGTCTATCTGAAAGTAGAATGTAGCATCTAATAAACACGTAAAGAAGATATGGAAATCAAGATTATCTCCCTCTCTCTACACACTTGTCTAGTGTTTATTGTTAGTCTTTTGGAAATCAAGATCATCTCCCCCTCTCTCTACACACACGTCTAGTTTTTATTGTTAGTCTTCTGGAAATAAAGATTATCTCCCTCTCTTTGCACACGTCTAGTGTTTATTGTTAGTCTTCTGGAAATCAAGATTATCTCCCCCTCTCTCTACAAACACGTCTAGTGTTTATTGTTAGTCTTCTGGAAATCAAGATTATCTCCCCCTCTCTTTACACACACGTCTAGTGTTTATTATTAGTCTTCTGGAAATCAAGATTATCTCCTCCTCTCTTTACACACACGTCTAGTGTTTATTATTAGTCTTCTGGAAATCAAGATTATCTCCCCCTCTCTTTACACACACGTCTAGTGTTTATTGTTTGTCTTCTGGAAATCAAGATTATCTCCCCCGACCTCTACAAACACGTCTGGTGTTCAATGTTAGTCTTCTAGAAAATTACCAATAGTTTTTATCATATTTTAGACTCCTTCGTTGGTGGTGTTTGAAGAGTATGATCGGGAAAAATTCAGCTCTGTTATGCTTGTTGGCCGTAAGTCAAGGAGTTGAGATCCCCAGAGGAAACCATCCGGCTTATCTAACTAGCCCTGGACTTTGGCATAAACTTCTTTACAATTTCCTTCGTTATGCTAACAAGCTAGCAACTGAGACTCAATGAAAGCCAGCAGAAGCCAAAAAGACATCATACATATTTGAAATATATCTAACGATTTGTCAATTCTTGGCTCTGAATTGTAACAAAGAAAAAAAGAGAGATATTAAGAAATATATTGCAATTCATGTTTTAAAGTAGTTTTGTGTAGTGAGAAATTTTTTCCTTTTTGCATTTGAATTGCAGATTCCATATTAATGAGGTTGAGAAAAAATGTGCTAAAAACCTATCCATGAAGTGATAATAATAAATTTTATAACTATGCATACTGTTATACTGCTTGTGGGACATACAACAGTGGAAATAATTTGGAAATGTGCAGGTGATTCACACTGATGAGTAAAAAGAATGAATAGTTGCATTTAAATGTCCAGCTTGTCACTCTTACAATAAATACAAATAAAAAGTAGATACGTTCTATAATGTACTAATTTTATATTTGTTTTAAACCTATCAGTACATTTTGTTCTTACGATAACATAAGTCCATTAATGTATCTTTGTTAATTGTTACTTCAAACTGTTATACCACATAAATCAGGTAAATTCCCAGGTTGCTGCTTGAACTTTCCAGTTTCATATTGGTATATACAGCCTCTTAAAATGTTTGTGTCTGGACATCTAGCTGGTCGAGACATGATTGAGAGTGATTTTCCTCCTATTTCTTATTCCCTCACATTGTATGTATATGAATACATTGCTTGGAATAACATGGGAAAAGTAGTTTAAAGTCGACATTTGGTGGCCAGAGTAACATTGGCTGCATTTTAGTAGATTAGTATTTGGTAAAATAGTCACATTAAATTTAGAGAAAAAGAGAGGACGCCATTACATTTGAAAACTGTTGAGAAAATCACTAAAATATTTTTAGTGTTTAATTGATTATTCAATTCACATATAGAAGTAAGTGTATTTTAGGGACTATTTCCAAATATGGAAAGAGGGGAGTGGGGCCACCCGTGTTTGATTCACTAGATAGAGTTTTCTCAGCAAAGAGAAAAGATAAAAGGTCTTTATTTTATATTGTAGCTTTTTAATATTGGTAATTTGAATTCCTAATTCATACAAGACTACAGACTTTGTATTTTGATATCACAAACATCTAACTTGAACCAGTGCTGTTTTCAACATACCACATAAAACACAAAAATTGAACTTTACTGTTTAATTTAGAAATTAAATAATATTTAATATGAAAATCTGAATTATAATGTACAGTTTGATACTAAACTTAAGGAGATAAATTCATAAAATAGTAGTTCAATAAAATTTTGAATGTTGGTCAACAAAAACAATGACATGGCCTTTGAGCCATGACCCATTTCAAAACAGTTAACATGAAATTCAGTTTGCACACAAGACTAGTTAATGCCTGAATCACTCTGAATTGGTAGCATTACAGACAAATTTTAGAAAAATATTCTATAACTAAGTTTGGATTTTCTGTGTACACCATATTTGTAATGTTTACTAATAACTTACATAATTTTATGAAGATGCCCAAAGTATATTTGCAATTATTACATGCATAACATTACACATTAACAGTTCAATCTAACTGCCCAACTCCACAAGCACAAGATTAAAAGAATTTCTTTTAACAAGGCATTTTCATTTTTTGCAAATCAGGATTTGAAAAAAACCAAAATCATTAACTCGTTATACAACATTTATATTTTCTAATTTACTACATAACTTACTTCTCAGAATTCTTTTTCTTCCTGTAAAGAGGATATTTTACCACTTGAGCAAGATCTTTAAGAAGTATAATTATAAATTCACTCTGCAGGTGGTAAGTCAGGAGAGATATTACTCTCCAACAGATTCCCTAAGTAACTGTACAGTCTCCGAAAGTCTGGTTCACTGTCTTTTTTTGGTGTTTCATGATGTTCCTCAGTTTTTGCAGCTTTAAGCACCTACAGAATATAAAAGAAATACACAATATAATCGTAAGCTGTTTATCTTTAAAACACACATGGATTACATGAACTTTTAACTGAAACTGTTGTAAAGTTTTGATAAATTGAAAGAGAAATGTAATGATAATAAGATCAAAGCACCAGCCATTTTGCATTATGGCTGGTGGGAAAAGTTATATCAAAACTATGAAAGATGAATATAGTTGAATTACACATTAGTTATAAAAATCATTTAAAGATATTCATTTTAATGTAAGTGTGGAAAAAATTAATTTTCGCAAAACTCAAGTTATTACAATGCAATATTTGTTGCTGTTGCTGTAACTTAACTAAAGATGAGTAAGGATTTTCTTTATGAAAACTGATTCATAATACATAAATACTTGTGGTGGGACATTACAATTTAACTAACTCTCTTGATATAGGTTTGGTAATTCTGACTAACCATATAACCAATATGAAAGTATCCATACTCTAACTTTTAATGTGATATGTGTATCTTTATGAAATTTGGCAAGCTTTTAGAAAGCACTGCATGCTTAGTACACACACACACACACACACACATAAACAGAATATTTACTTAAGCTTGTAGTTATGATGACAATTCATTTGTGGGGATGTTCAACAGAAGGGTTTTGAGAGTAGTATCTACTTGAAAGTTGTTTGAATTATAAAGATGTAAAATTTGAATTAAATAGACCCAACATTTGAAGTTTTTAGATTTAGAATACTCACAATGTTAAAGTAGATGGGAACAAATAAACATAAAAAGAAACTGAAAAGTATAAAACCAAAAGCTACAACACAGGAACATAATAAATTAGACTACAAGAAATATATCACCAAATGAAGCTGAAGTACAATTCAGAACAAGAAAATTTGTAGATTTTAGGAACAAAAATTAGTGCAAATAAAAAAGACAGGCTCTAAAGAACACACATTCATGAAATCATTTAATTTAATCAAAGGAGTGATTTTGTTAGGAGTAATGTTATGTTAAACCTGTGAAGCCAACAATGGTAGTGACATAAAATAGGTTAGAGGAAGATATATCAATAATGCTGTTGTATATTCTTGGGGGAACAACTTAGACATATGTTATAAAAGGACATACTTCAATCTTGTTATCTCATTATATATATAATTAAATAATTTCAAAACTGTACACACCTCTTGATTTGTAAACTGGGTGATTTTAAAGTGCTACAGAAATAACTGGGGTTAGCGTACAAAAAAAACATACACTAGAGAAAATAAGAGACTTTCGACTGGATGAATGAATATAAATAAAGGTTCTTAATGGATAAAAAAGAGACTGTACTTGATTATTCTACCTTTCTTGTTCTGTGCTGTATATGTAGTCAAAATTATTCAGAATTTCAGAAACCCTGTAAAAAGTTAATAAAGGATACTAGGTAGGAAATACAAAACTCCCAAGAGAGATTCCATCTGAAGAACAATAAAAATACTAAATGATGTAAAGAACAAGATGCAGAGTCCATGAGACCTTACACAGATAGCCAAATGTTAAATATGTTATATAACCTGAAATCCAATTAAGGTGGTCAGAAACACCTTGATAAACAAGACATATGAGGTGCACAAACAAATTCAATGGAATGAATAAAGCAAGACCTGTGGAACATGAGCCATTGCAAAATATAAAAACTAATGTTGATCTCCTTGGAAATATTACATTTTTCACACCAGAAACAGACAGCCTTATTGGTGAGTTAAAAAAACTACAAAAAGAAAAAGGCATAAAACAAAAAAAAGAATTGAGGTCAGTCAGGCTAGGTAACATAATATAAGAAAAACAGCTGTGACTATCTCAGCCCAAATCTCTGGTAGAAAGACTATTAAGGTGTCAGTACAGAACCTTTCTAAAAGAAAAAATAAGAGTATGAAAAAAATTTGAAAAATGTCAAATCATCTTAATCTTGAAGTTAGTAACAAAATACAACATATCTTCAGAGGAAGAATGGAGACAAGATGCACAAGGTTCAAACAAAGACAGGCAAATTAATACCAGGCTTACATCCGATGATGACATCTTGGTACCAAAGAAAGATGTATGAAAAACACAAAACAGCAAGAAAAAACAGTGAACACAAAGACATGAAGACTGCAACTGAAACAAAACAAACCATAATCATGAAAATGGTATATGAAACATGAAAAAAATAAAGATGCAGACAAGTTTGAAAAAAATAAGACTTCAAATTCTGTATATAACAGCTAGCCATTACAGAAGATTTATCAAAAGTAATGGAACAGGATTTCTTTGGGACAGGCAAGAAGAATGAAAATCATTAAGGAGCAAGTCAGCATGAGGCAATAAGATTTGGACAGTGGAATTAACTGATTTTATCTTACCCATTACTTGAGAATGAAGATAAAATAGGCAGGTTCAGAGAAACAAGTTTTTTTCCAAGAAAGACTCCCAGTACCCACTGCTACAGAAGATGGACTTAGAACTTTAAACCAGTAAAGTATCAAAAATGTGCAATGTTGACCCTAAGGCACGGAACATGGGATGACCTAAATACCTGTTTAGACTAGCATGATGTGATAACAGCCAAAACAATAGAAAAACTGCAGCAAATAAAGGCAATGAGATCAAGTTCAACTATACTTTTTGAAATATATCACAACAAAGTTTTTGTGAATACTATAACATCTCACTCAGTTCAATTGAAAAAAAACAACATGAAATCCTGATATTCAATTGAAACAGAATAAATCTTTGGAAGAGTGATTTTAAAATGAGATATCAAAAAAGATTGCTGATCCTAAAGCTAACAGTTTTTTTACTACAAAGAGCTATTACCTCATGTGTACTATCATGCATGTTCCTGCAAATGCCAGAAGCCTTGAACAAAGTTCCCATCCCCTTACGTGCATCAACATATACTGCACCAGTCTTTAATGTAATCATCATAAGACCATAGCTCTCCATGCAAGTAATCATGGGAGGCAGCACTCAGTGAGAAACCACATCCATTTCAAGCAGAGAATGTTCTTTGTGCAGCTGAAGTTATAGGGGAAAAGATTGTGAATAAGAATCTTTTGGTGAGTGCTAATATGTCACAAGCTGATCAGATGGCAGATTATTCAAGCATGTATAATCTCACAGGAAGATAGCTGGACATAAGTGTTTAGAGTTGCTAGACCTATATGTCAGGTCATTCCATATTAGAGGAATACCTACATGAGATATTACAAAAAATTAAACAAAAAAAAGCATACAGACCCACGTTCTAAAGTAAACCCATGACTCATCCATCTTGTTATAATCAACTTACTTCATAAAACAGCAGATACCTGAAGTACAATATCAGGTAACACCCCAATCCTACTTTCCAAGCAAAGTATGTGTCCACTTAGTATTGGAATATTGGTATTCCATTTAATGAGGAACTCTATGTCGAGTTCCCCAACTCCACTAGAAGAATTTGAGGGAAATGGAACTTGCATGGGGGAAAACACAGGAGGGATACATGAATCATTGTTAACAGGCACATACATCTGCAATTAGATGTCACACTGAGAGACAGTACCACGGATTACCATGACTAAAGACAGCAGACACACACCTAGTGCTGTCCTTCATATTTTTGTCAAATGTTGAATAGCCTGGAATATATATTTATAATATATATGTGCGTGCGTGTGTGCACCCATAGAAATCAATGAATAATTATGCACAAAGCCTCAAGAGAAGAGCTTAATACTTTTAGTACTTCTCTCCACTTTCTGTGAATTTTCAGCAAATATTTCTTTTGAGCAAACACTGGGCACTTAGTGTGTTCTATGATCTTAATAATACATAATGTTTGAATGAGGTCATTATGAAAAAAAAACAATGCAGAAACGTAAACAATTCAAATTAGAGCCACGATGATGAGTGAATATAGGCAATTGGAATGAGACAATGAATAAAGGAGAGGATGGAACCAACACAGAAGGGAGGAACTGAAAACTAAATATTTCACCCACAGAAGATAAACCAAATGAAGCAAAATCATGATGTGGAGGAAATGTCTGAAAACCAGGACTGGTCATCCATCACAAGGAAGAGTATCTGTAGAGTGAGAAACTGCCCATCAGAAACAGGAAAAACCAAAGCTGAATCAAATAAGATAGGATGATGTTTGGCCAACAATTTTCCAACTTTATGGGAATAATAAAAGGATGAAAGTACAACCTCATGGTGGGGATGAGGAATTGTCTCAAGGACTTTTACACAGGTGAGAGGGAAAGTAAAAGTTTAGCAAAACCTCTGAGAAAGTCCTGAGGAACTGAACAGGCATACAAAAGGCGATTCATCAGAAAAAAGAGTTGGAGAACAAAGCTCCTACAAAACTGGAGTCAAGGGGTTGCTTCAGAAACAACTCATCTCAAGGACCTGAAATGGCTAACCCTCAAAGAAGACAAACCATACAGTAACAAAAGAACAAAGAACAGTAGATGAAGGGACCAACAAGGCCATATGTAATGAAAAAAACCTGTTGTGGTCCTCTGGTCCAAAAGGTAATTTACTAAAGGTAGAACAGATGAAGAGCAGCATCAATACAAACTGCGTCATTTAAAAAATACCCCAAAAAAGCACTAAAAAGGAAAGAAAAGTAATATAATGCTTTATGAGTGTAAAAAAGGCAATAGTACAGCAGAAACTAGAAGAAACATGCAAGATGCTTATGGTGGAGTCTCAATGAAATAAAATGTTGAAGATGGTTTCAAAAGTTCAGTTTGTCCTGTTGAGTTTAATGATAACTCGCTGCAGGCTGCGCTTGATAAAGACTGTGCTGTAACAGTTGAAGAACTAGCACGGAAGTTTAATTCAACCCATTCAACAGTTTACTATCATCTGCAACAGCTTGGAAAGATGTCAAAGCTTAAAAAATGGGTCCCCCATGATTTGACAAAAGCCAACCTTAGAACAAGAGTGGACATTTGCACTTATCTGCAATCTCACTGAATGTAACTCACCTTTTTTTGGAAAGGTTAGTGCCTGGAGATGAAAATGATTATTTTATAAGAATGTTAAGCACTGCAGAAAATGGCTCAGTACAGGTAAATTGGTTAAAGTGCAGCCCAAAATGGGCCTACACCATAGGAAAGTCTTGTTAAGCATTTGGTGGATATTGTTGGTGGGATCCATCCACTTTGAGTTGCTGCCACTCAATGTAATGATTACATCAGACTTCTGTTGTCAACAGTTAGAGCACTTGAATGTTACACTGAATCAGTCATAAAGGTGTTTGTTAAACTATGTTTACTGAACTCAACACTTCCACTGAGTTTCTGTTAAACTATGTTCACTGAACTCAACACTTCCACTGAGTTTCTGTTAAACTATGTTCACTGAACTCAACACTTCCACTGAGTTTCTGTTAAACTATGTTCACTGAACTCAACACTTCCACTGAGTTTCTGTTAAACTATGTTCACTGAACTCAACACTTCCACTGAGTTTCTGTTAAACTATGTTCACTGAACTCAACACTTCCACTGAGTTTCTGTTAAACTATGTTCACTGAACTCAACACTTCCACTGAGTTTCTGTTAAACTATGTTTACTGAACTCAACACTTCCACTGAGTTTCTGTTAAACTATGTTCACTGAACTCAACACTTCCACTGAGTTTCTGTTAAACTATGTTTACTGAACTCAACACTTCCACTGAGTTTCTGTTAAACTATGTTCACTGAACTCAACACTTCCACTGAGTTTCTGTTAAACTATGTTCACTGAACTCAACACTTCCACTGAGTTTCTGTTAAACTATGTTTACTGAACTCAACACTTCCACTGAGTTTCTGTTAAACTATGTTCACTGAACTCAACACTTCCACTGAGTTTCTGTTAAACTATGTTCACTGAACTCAACACTTCCACTGAGTTTCTGTTAAACTATGTTCACTGAACTCAACACTTCCACTGAGTTTCTGTTAAACTATGTTCACTGAACTCAACACTTCCACTGAGTTTCTGTTAAACTATGTTCACTGAACTCAACACTTCCACTGAGTTTCTGTTAAACTATGTTCACTGAACTCAACACTTCCACTGAGTTTCTGTTAAACTATGTTCACTGAACTCAACACTTCCACTGAGTTTCTGTTAAACTATGTTTACTGAACTCAACACTTCCACTGAGTTTCTGTTAAACTATGTTTACTGAACTCAACACTTCCACTGAGTTTCTGTTAAACTATGTTCACTGAACTCAACACTTCCACTGAGTTTCTGTTAAACTATGTTTACTGAACTCAACACTTCCACTGAGTTTCTGTTAAACTATGTTCACTGAACTCAACACTTCCACTGAGTTTCTGTTAAACTATGTTCACTGAACTCAACACTTCCACTGAGTTTCTGTTAAACTATGTTTACTGAACTCAACACTTCCACTGAGTTTCTGTTAAACTATGTTCACTGAACTCAACACTTCCACTGAGTTTCTGTTAAACTATGTTCACTGAACTCAACACTTCCACTGAGTTTCTGTTAAACTATGTTCACTGAACTCAACACTTCCACTGAGTTTCTGTTAAACTATGTTTACTGAACTCAACACTTCCACTGAGTTTCTGTTAAACTATGTTCACTGAACTCAACACTTCCACTGAGTTTCTGTTAAACTATGTTCACTGAACTCAACACTTCCACTGAGTTTCTGTTAAACTATGTTCACTGAACTCAACACTTCCACTGAGTTTCTGTTAAACTATGTTCACTGAACTCAACACTTCCACTGAGTTTCTGTTAAACTATGTTCACTGAACTCAACACTTCCACTGAGTTTCTGTTAAACTATGTTCACTGAACTCAACACTTCCACTGAGTTTCTGTTAAACTATGTTCACTGAACTCAACACTTCCACTGAGTTTCTGTTAAACTATGTTCACTGAACTCAACACTTCCACTGAGTTTCTGTTAAACTATGTTCACTGAACTCAACACTTCCACTGAGTTTCTGTTAAACTATGTTCACTGAACTCAACACTTCCACTGAGTTTCTGTTAAACTATGTTCACTGAACTCAACACTTCCACTGAGTTTCTGTTAAACTATGTTCACTGAACTCAACACTTCCACTGAGTTTCTGTTAAACTATGTTCACTGAACTCAACACTTCCACTGAGTTTCTGTTAAACTATGTTCACTGAACTCAACACTTCCACTGAGTTTCTGTTAAACTATGTTCACTGAACTCAACACTTCCACTGAGTTTCTGTTAAACTATGTTCACTGAACTCAACACTTCCACTGAGTTTCTGTTAAACTATGTTTACTGAACTCAACACTTCCACTGAGTTTCTGTTAAACTATGTTTACTGAACTCAACACTTCCACTGAGTTTCTGTTAAACTATGTTTACTGAACTCAACACTTCCACTGAGTTTCTGTTAAACTATGTTCACTGAACTCAACACTTCCACTGAGTTTCTGTTAAACTATGTTCACTGAACTCAACACTTCCACTGAGTTTCTGTTAAACTATGTTCACTGAACTCAACACTTCCACTGAGTTTCTGTTAAACTATGTTCACTGAACTCAACACTTCCACTGAGTTTCTGTTAAACTATGTTTACTGAACTCAACACTTCCACTGAGTTTCTGTTAAACTATGTTCACTGAACTCAACACTTCCACTGAGTTTCTGTTAAACTATGTTCACTGAACTCAACACTTCCACTGAGTTTCTGTTAAACTATGTTTACTGAACTCAACACTTCCACTGAGTTTCTGTTAAACTATGTTCACTGAACTCAACACTTCCACTGAGTTTCTGTTAAACTATGTTCACTGAACTCAACACTTCCACTGAGTTTCTGTTAAACTATGTTTACTGAACTCAACACTTCCACTGAGTTTCTGTTAAACTATGTTCACTGAACTCAACACTTCCACTGAGTTTCTGTTAAACTATGTTCACTGAACTCAACACTTCCACTGAGTTTCTGTTAAACTATGTTCACTGAACTCAACACTTCCACTGAGTTTCTGTTAAACTATGTTCACTGAACTCAACACTTCCACTGAGTTTCTGTTAAACTATGTTTACTGAACTCAACACTTCCACTGAGTTTCTGTTAAACTATGTTCACTGAACTCAACACTTCCACTGAGTTTCTGTTAAACTATGTTCACTGAACTCAACACTTCCACTGAGTTTCTGTTAAACTATGTTCACTGAACTCAACACTTCCACTGAGTTTCTGTTAAACTATGTTTACTGAACTCAACACTTCCACTGAGTTTCTGTTAAACTATGTTCACTGAACTCAACACTTCCACTGAGTTTCTGTTAAACTATGTTCACTGAACTCAACACTTCCACTGAGTTTCTGTTAAACTATGTTCACTGAACTCAACACTTCCACTGAGTTTCTGTTAAACTATGTTCACTGAACTCAACACTTCCACTGAGTTTCTGTTAAACTATGTTCACTGAACTCAACACTTCCACTGAGTTTCTGTTAAACTATGTTCACTGAACTCAACACTTCCACTGAGTTTCTGTTAAACTATGTTCACTGAACTCAACACTTCCACTGAGTTTCTGTTAAACTATGTTCACTGAACTCAACACTTCCACTGAGTTTCTGTTAAACTATGTTTACTGAACTCAACACTTCCACTGAGTTTCTGTTAAACTATGTTTACTGAACTCAACACTTCCACTGAGTTTCTGTTAAACTATGTTTACTGAACTCAACACTTCCACTGAGTTTCTGTTAAACTATGTTTACTGAACTCAACACTTCCACTGAGTTTCTGTTAAACTATGTTCACTGAACTCAACACTTCCACTGAGTTTCTGTTAAACTATGTTCACTGAACTCAACACTTCCACTGAGTTTCTGTTAAACTATGTTCACTGAACTCAACACTTCCACTGAGTTTCTGTTAAACTATGTTTACTGAACTCAACACTTCCACTGAGTTTCTGTTAAACTATGTTCACTGAACTCAACACTTCCACTGAGTTTCTGTTAAACTATGTTCACTGAACTCAACACTTCCACTGAGTTTCTGTTAAACTATGTTCACTGAACTCAACACTTCCACTGAGTTTCTGTTAAACTATGTTCACTGAACTCAACACTTCCACTGAGTTTCTGTTAAACTATGTTTACTGAACTCAACACTTCCACTGAGTTTCTGTTAAACTATGTTCACTGAACTCAACACTTCCACTGAGTTTCTGTTAAACTATGTTTACTGAACTCAACACTTCCACTGAGTTTCTGTTAAACTATGTTTACTGAACTCAACACTTCCACTGAGTTTCTGTTAAACTATGTTCACTGAACTCAACACTTCCACTGAGTTTCTGTTAAACTATGTTCACTGAACTCAACACTTCCACTGAGTTTCTGTTAAACTATGTTCACTGAACTCAACACTTCCACTGAGTTTCTGTTAAACTATGTTTACTGAACTCAACACTTCCACTGAGTTTCTGTTAAACTATGTTCACTGAACTCAACACTTCCACTGAGTTTCTGTTAAACTATGTTACTGAACTCAACACTTCCACTGAGTTTCTGTTAAACTATGTTCACTGAACTCAACACTTCCACTGAGTTTCTGTTAAACTATGTTCACTGAACTCAACACTTCCACTGAGTTTCTGTTAAACTATGTTCACTGAACTCAACACTTCCACTGAGTTTCTGTTAAACTATGTTCACTGAACTCAACACTTCCACTGAGTTTCTGTTAAACTATGTTCACTGAACTCAACACTTCCACTGAGTTTCTGTTAAACTATGTTCACTGAACTCAACACTTCCACTGAGTTTCTGTTAAACTATGTTCACTGAACTCAACACTTCCACTGAGTTTCTGTTAAACTATGTTTACTGAACTCAACACTTCCACTGAGTTTCTGTTAAACTATGTTCACTGAACTCAACACTTCCACTGAGTTTCTGTTAAACTATGTTCACTGAACTCAACACTTCCACTGAGTTTCTGTTAAACTATGTTCACTGAACTCAACACTTCCACTGAGTTTCTGTTAAACTATGTTCACTGAACTCAACACTTCCACTGAGTTTCTGTTAAACTATGTTCACTGAACTCAACACTTCCACTGAGTTTCTGTTAAACTATGTTCACTGAACTCAACACTTCCACTGAGTTTCTGTTAAACTATGTTCACTGAACTCAACACTTCCACTGAGTTTCTGTTAAACTATGTTCACTGAACTCAACACTTCCACTGAGTTTCTGTTAAACTATGTTCACTGAACTCAACACTTCCACTGAGTTTCTGTTAAACTATGTTTACTGAACTCAACACTTCCACTGAGTTTCTGTTAAACTATGTTCACTGAACTCAACACTTCCACTGAGTTTCTGTTAAACTATGTTCACTGAACTCAACACTTCCACTGAGTTTCTGTTAAACTATGTTCACTGAACTCAACACTTCCACTGAGTTTCTGTTAAACTATGTTCACTGAACTCAACACTTCCACTGAGTTTCTGTTAAACTATGTTTACTGAACTCAACACTTCCACTGAGTTTCTGTTAAACTATGTTCACTGAACTCAACACTTCCACTGAGTTTCTGTTAAACTATGTTCACTGAACTCAACACTTCCACTGAGTTTCTGTTAAACTATGTTCACTGAACTCAACACTTCCACTGAGTTTCTGTTAAACTATGTTTACTGAACTCAACACTTCCACTGAGTTTCTGTTAAACTATGTTCACTGAACTCAACACTTCCACTGAGTTTCTGTTAAACTATGTTCACTGAACTCAACACTTCCACTGAGTTTCTGTTAAACTATGTTCACTGAACTCAACACTTCCACTGAGTTTCTGTTAAACTATGTTCACTGAACTCAACACTTCCACTGAGTTTCTGTTAAACTATGTTCACTGAACTCAACACTTCCACTGAGTTTCTGTTAAACTATGTTCACTGAACTCAACACTTCCACTGAGTTTCTGTTAAACTATGTTCACTGAACTCAACACTTCCACTGAGTTTCTGTTAAACTATGTTCACTGAACTCAACACTTCCACTGAGTTTCTGTTAAACTATGTTCACTGAACTCAACACTTCCACTGAGTTTCTGTTAAACTATGTTTACTGAACTCAACACTTCCACTGAGTTTCTGTTAAACTATGTTCACTGAACTCAACACTTCCACTGAGTTTCTGTTAAACTATGTTCACTGAACTCAACACTTCCACTGAGTTTCTGTTAAACTATGTTCACTGAACTCAACACTTCCACTGAGTTTCTGTTAAACTATGTTCACTGAACTCAACACTTCCACTGAGTTTCTGTTAAACTATGTTTACTGAACTCAACACTTCCACTGAGTTTCTGTTAAACTATGTTCACTGAACTCAACACTTCCACTGAGTTTCTGTTAAACTATGTTCACTGAACTCAACACTTCCACTGAGTTTCTGTTAAACTATGTTCACTGAACTCAACACTTCCACTGAGTTTCTGTTAAACTATGTTTACTGAACTCAACACTTCCACTGAGTTTCTGTTAAACTATGTTCACTGAACTCAACACTTCCACTGAGTTTCTGTTAAACTATGTTCACTGAACTCAACACTTCCACTGAGTTTCTGTTAAACTATGTTCACTGAACTCAACACTTCCACTGAGTTTCTGTTAAACTATGTTTACTGAACTCAACACTTCCACTGAGTTTCTGTTAAACTATGTTCACTGAACTCAACACTTCCACTGAGTTTCTGTTAAACTATGTTACTGAACTCAACACTTCCACTGAGTTTCTGTTAAACTATGTTCACTGAACTCAACACTTCCACTGAGTTTCTGTTAAACTATGTTCACTGAACTCAACACTTCCACTGAGTTTCTGTTAAACTATGTTTACTGAACTCAACACTTCCACTGAGTTTCTGTTAAACTATGTTCACTGAACTCAACACTTCCACTGAGTTTCTGTTAAACTATGTTCACTGAACTCAACACTTCCACTGAGTTTCTGTTAAACTATGTTCACTGAACTCAACACTTCCACTGAGTTTCTGTTAAACTATGTTTACTGAACTCAACACTTCCACTGAGTTTCTGTTAAACTATGTTCACTGAACTCAACACTTCCACTGAGTTTCTGTTAAACTATGTTCACTGAACTCAACACTTCCACTGAGTTTCTGTTAAACTATGTTTACTGAACTCAACACTTCCACTGAGTTTCTGTTAAACTATGTTCACTGAACTCAACACTTCCACTGAGTTTCTGTTAAACTATGTTCACTGAACTCAACACTTCCACTGAGTTTCTGTTAAACTATGTTTACTGAACTCAACACTTCCACTGAGTTTCTGTTAAACTATGTTCACTGAACTCAACACTTCCACTGAGTTTCTGTTAAACTATGTTCACTGAACTCAACACTTCCACTGAGTTTCTGTTAAACTATGTTCACTGAACTCAACACTTCCACTGAGTTTCTGTTAAACTATGTTCACTGAACTCAACACTTCCACTGAGTTTCTGTTAAACTATGTTTACTGAACTCAACACTTCCACTGAGTTTCTGTTAAACTATGTTCACTGAACTCAACACTTCCACTGAGTTTCTGTTAAACTATGTTCACTGAACTCAACACTTCCACTGAGTTTCTGTTAAACTATGTTTACTGAACTCAACACTTCCACTGAGTTTCTGTTAAACTATGTTCACTGAACTCAACACTTCCACTGAGTTTCTGTTAAACTATGTTTACTGAACTCAACACTTCCACTGAGTTTCTGTTAAACTATGTTCACTGAACTCAACACTTCCACTGAGTTTCTGTTAAACTATGTTTACTGAACTCAACACTTCCACTGAGTTTCTGTTAAACTATGTTCACTGAACTCAACACTTCCACTGAGTTTCTGTTAAACTATGTTTACTGAACTCAACACTTCCACTGAGTTTCTGTTAAACTATGTTCACTGAACTCAACACTTCCACTGAGTTTCTGTTAAACTATGTTCACTGAACTCAACACTTCCACTGAGTTTCTGTTAAACTATGTTTACTGAACTCAACACTTCCACTGAGTTTCTGTTAAACTATGTTCACTGAACTCAACACTTCCACTGAGTTTCTGTTAAACTATGTTCACTGAACTCAACACTTCCACTGAGTTTCTGTTAAACTATGTTCACTGAACTCAACACTTCCACTGAGTTTCTGTTAAACTATGTTACTGAACTCAACACTTCCACTGAGTTTCTGTTAAACTATGTTCACTGAACTCAACACTTCCACTGAGTTTCTGTTAAACTATGTTCACTGAACTCAACACTTCCACTGAGTTTCTGTTAAACTATGTTCACTGAACTCAACACTTCCACTGAGTTTCTGTTAAACTATGTTCACTGAACTCAACACTTCCACTGAGTTTCTGTTAAACTATGTTCACTGAACTCAACACTTCCACTGAGTTTCTGTTAAACTATGTTCACTGAACTCAACACTTCCACTGAGTTTCTGTTAAACTATGTTTACTGAACTCAACACTTCCACTGAGTTTCTGTTAAACTATGTTCACTGAACTCAACACTTCCACTGAGTTTCTGTTAAACTATGTTCACTGAACTCAACACTTCCACTGAGTTTCTGTTAAACTATGTTCACTGAACTCAACACTTCCACTGAGTTTCTGTTAAACTATGTTCACTGAACTCAACACTTCCACTGAGTTTCTGTTAAACTATGTTCACTGAACTCAACACTTCCACTGAGTTTCTGTTAAACTATGTTCACTGAACTCAACACTTCCACTGAGTTTCTGTTAAACTATGTTCACTGAACTCAACACTTCCACTGAGTTTCTGTTAAACTATGTTTACTGAACTCAACACTTCCACTGAGTTTCTGTTAAACTATGTTCACTGAACTCAACACTTCCACTGAGTTTCTGTTAAACTATGTTTACTGAACTCAACACTTCCACTGAGTTTCTGTTAAACTATGTTCACTGAACTCAACACTTCCACTGAGTTTCTGTTAAACTATGTTCACTGAACTCAACACTTCCACTGAGTTTCTGTTAAACTATGTTCACTGAACTCAACACTTCCACTGAGTTTCTGTTAAACTATGTTCACTGAACTCAACACTTCCACTGAGTTTCTGTTAAACTATGTTCACTGAACTCAACACTTCCACTGAGTTTCTGTTAAACTATGTTCACTGAACTCAACACTTCCACTGAGTTTCTGTTAAACTATGTTCACTGAACTCAACACTTCCACTGAGTTTCTGTTAAACTATGTTCACTGAACTCAACACTTCCACTGAGTTTCTGTTAAACTATGTTCACTGAACTCAACACTTCCACTGAGTTTCTGTTAAACTATGTTCACTGAACTCAACACTTCCACTGAGTTTCTGTTAAACTATGTTCACTGAACTCAACACTTCCACTGAGTTTCTGTTAAACTATGTTCACTGAACTCAACACTTCCACTGAGTTTCTGTTAAACTATGTTTACTGAACTCAACACTTCCACTGAGTTTCTGTTAAACTATGTTCACTGAACTCAACACTTCCACTGAGTTTCTGTTAAACTATGTTCACTGAACTCAACACTTCCACTGAGTTTCTGTTAAACTATGTTCACTGAACTCAACACTTCCACTGAGTTTCTGTTAAACTATGTTCACTGAACTCAACACTTCCACTGAGTTTCTGTTAAACTATGTTCACTGAACTCAACACTTCCACTGAGTTTCTGTTAAACTATGTTCACTGAACTCAACACTTCCACTGAGTTTCTGTTAAACTATGTTTACTGAACTCAACACTTCCACTGAGTTTCTGTTAAACTATGTTTACTGAACTCAACACTTCCACTGAGTTTCTGTTAAACTATGTTCACTGAACTCAACACTTCCACTGAGTTTCTGTTAAACTATGTTTACTGAACTCAACACTTCCACTGAGTTTCTGTTAAACTATGTTCACTGAACTCAACACTTCCACTGAGTTTCTGTTAAACTATGTTCACTGAACTCAACACTTCCACTGAGTTTCTGTTAAACTATGTTCACTGAACTCAACACTTCCACTGAGTTTCTGTTAAACTATGTTTACTGAACTCAACACTTCCACTGAGTTTCTGTTAAACTATGTTCACTGAACTCAACACTTCCACTGAGTTTCTGTTAAACTATGTTCACTGAACTCAACACTTCCACTGAGTTTCTGTTAAACTATGTTCACTGAACTCAACACTTCCACTGAGTTTCTGTTAAACTATGTTTACTGAACTCAACACTTCCACTGAGTTTCTGTTAAACTATGTTTACTGAACTCAACACTTCCACTGAGTTTCTGTTAAACTATGTTCACTGAACTCAACACTTCCACTGAGTTTCTGTTAAACTATGTTCACTGAACTCAACACTTCCACTGAGTTTCTGTTAAACTATGTTCACTGAACTCAACACTTCCACTGAGTTTCTGTTAAACTATGTTTACTGAACTCAACACTTCCACTGAGTTTCTGTTAAACTATGTTCACTGAACTCAACACTTCCACTGAGTTTCTGTTAAACTATGTTTACTGAACTCAACACTTCCACTGAGTTTCTGTTAAACTATGTTCACTGAACTCAACACTTCCACTGAGTTTCTGTTAAACTATGTTCACTGAACTCAACACTTCCACTGAGTTTCTGTTAAACTATGTTTACTGAACTCAACACTTCCACTGAGTTTCTGTTAAACTATGTTCACTGAACTCAACACTTCCACTGAGTTTCTGTTAAACTATGTTCACTGAACTCAACACTTCCACTGAGTTTCTGTTAAACTATGTTCACTGAACTCAACACTTCCACTGAGTTTCTGTTAAACTATGTTCACTGAACTCAACACTTCCACTGAGTTTCTGTTAAACTATGTTCACTGAACTCAACACTTCCACTGAGTTTCTGTTAAACTATGTTCACTGAACTCAACACTTCCACTGAGTTTCTGTTAAACTATGTTCACTGAACTCAACACTTCCACTGAGTTTCTGTTAAACTATGTTCACTGAACTCAACACTTCCACTGAGTTTCTGTTAAACTATGTTCACTGAACTCAACACTTCCACTGAGTTTCTGTTAAACTATGTTCACTGAACTCAACACTTCCACTGAGTTTCTGTTAAACTATGTTCACTGAACTCAACACTTCCACTGAGTTTCTGTTAAACTATGTTCACTGAACTCAACACTTCCACTGAGTTTCTGTTAAACTATGTTTACTGAACTCAACACTTCCACTGAGTTTCTGTTAAACTATGTTCACTGAACTCAACACTTCCACTGAGTTTCTGTTAAACTATGTTCACTGAACTCAACACTTCCACTGAGTTTCTGTTAAACTATGTTCACTGAACTCAACACTTCCACTGAGTTTCTGTTAAACTATGTTTACTGAACTCAACACTTCCACTGAGTTTCTGTTAAACTATGTTCACTGAACTCAACACTTCCACTGAGTTTCTGTTAAACTATGTTCACTGAACTCAACACTTCCACTGAGTTTCTGTTAAACTATGTTCACTGAACTCAACACTTCCACTGAGTTTCTGTTAAACTATGTTCACTGAACTCAACACTTCCACTGAGTTTCTGTTAAACTATGTTTACTGAACTCAACACTTCCACTGAGTTTCTGTTAAACTATGTTCACTGAACTCAACACTTCCACTGAGTTTCTGTTAAACTATGTTTACTGAACTCAACACTTCCACTGAGTTTCTGTTAAACTATGTTCACTGAACTCAACACTTCCACTGAGTTTCTGTTAAACTATGTTCACTGAACTCAACACTTCCACTGAGTTTCTGTTAAACTATGTTTACTGAACTCAACACTTCCACTGAGTTTCTGTTAAACTATGTTCACTGAACTCAACACTTCCACTGAGTTTCTGTTAAACTATGTTTACTGAACTCAACACTTCCACTGAGTTTCTGTTAAACTATGTTCACTGAACTCAACACTTCCACTGAGTTTCTGTTAAACTATGTTCACTGAACTCAACACTTCCACTGAGTTTCTGTTAAACTATGTTCACTGAACTCAACACTTCCACTGAGTTTCTGTTAAACTATGTTCACTGAACTCAACACTTCCACTGAGTTTCTGTTAAACTATGTTTACTGAACTCAACACTTCCACTGAGTTTCTGTTAAACTATGTTCACTGAACTCAACACTTCCACTGAGTTTCTGTTAAACTATGTTCACTGAACTCAACACTTCCACTGAGTTTCTGTTAAACTATGTTCACTGAACTCAACACTTCCACTGAGTTTCTGTTAAACTATGTTTACTGAACTCAACACTTCCACTGAGTTTCTGTTAAACTATGTTTACTGAACTCAACACTTCCACTGAGTTTCTGTTAAACTATGTTTACTGAACTCAACACTTCCACTGAGTTTCTGTTAAACTATGTTCACTGAACTCAACACTTCCACTGAGTTTCTGTTAAACTATGTTCACTGAACTCAACACTTCCACTGAGTTTCTGTTAAACTATGTTCACTGAACTCAACACTTCCACTGAGTTTCTGTTAAACTATTTTCACTGAACTCAACACTTCCACTGAGTTTCTGTTAAACTATGTTCACTGAACTCAACACTTCCACTGAGTTTCTGTTAAACTATGTTTACTGAACTCAACACTTCCACTGAGTTTCTGTTAAACTATGTTCACTGAACTCAACACTTCCACTGAGTTTCTGTTAAACTATGTTCACTGAACTCAACACTTCCACTGAGTTTCTGTTAAACTATGTTCACTGAACTCAACACTTCCACTGAGTTTCTGTTAAACTATGTTTACTGAACTCAACACTTCCACTGAGTTTCTGTTAAACTATGTTCACTGAACTCAACACTTCCACTGAGTTTCTGTTAAACTATGTTCACTGAACTCAACACTTCCACTGAGTTTCTGTTAAACTATGTTTACTGAACTCAACACTTCCACTGAGTTTCTGTTAAACTATGTTCACTGAACTCAACACTTCCACTGAGTTTCTGTTAAACTATGTTCACTGAACTCAACACTTCCACTGAGTTTCTGTTAAACTATGTTCACTGAACTCAACACTTCCACTGAGTTTCTGTTAAACTATGTTCACTGAACTCAACACTTCCACTGAGTTTCTGTTAAACTATGTTCACTGAACTCAACACTTCCACTGAGTTTCTGTTAAACTATGTTTACTGAACTCAACACTTCCACTGAGTTTCTGTTAAACTATGTTCACTGAACTCAACACTTCCACTGAGTTTCTGTTAAACTATGTTCACTGAACTCAACACTTCCACTGAGTTTCTGTTAAACTATGTTTACTGAACTCAACACTTCCACTGAGTTTCTGTTAAACTATGTTCACTGAACTCAACACTTCCACTGAGTTTCTGTTAAACTATGTTTACTGAACTCAACACTTCCACTGAGTTTCTGTTAAACTATGTTCACTGAACTCAACACTTCCACTGAGTTTCTGTTAAACTATGTTCACTGAACTCAACACTTCCACTGAGTTTCTGTTAAACTATGTTCACTGAACTCAACACTTCCACTGAGTTTCTGTTAAACTATGTTCACTGAACTCAACACTTCCACTGAGTTTCTGTTAAACTATGTTCACTGAACTCAACACTTCCACTGAGTTTCTGTTAAACTATGTTCACTGAACTCAACACTTCCACTGAGTTTCTGTTAAACTATGTTCACTGAACTCAACACTTCCACTGAGTTTCTGTTAAACTATGTTCACTGAACTCAACACTTCCACTGAGTTTCTGTTAAACTATGTTTACTGAACTCAACACTTCCACTGAGTTTCTGTTAAACTATGTTCACTGAACTCAACACTTCCACTGAGTTTCTGTTAAACTATGTTCACTGAACTCAACACTTCCACTGAGTTTCTGTTAAACTATGTTCACTGAACTCAACACTTCCACTGAGTTTCTGTTAAACTATGTTCACTGAACTCAACACTTCCACTGAGTTTCTGTTAAACTATGTTCACTGAACTCAACACTTCCACTGAGTTTCTGTTAAACTATGTTCACTGAACTCAACACTTCCACTGAGTTTCTGTTAAACTATGTTCACTGAACTCAACACTTCCACTGAGTTTCTGTTAAACTATGTTTACTGAACTCAACACTTCCACTGAGTTTCTGTTAAACTATGTTTACTGAACTCAACACTTCCACTGAGTTTCTGTTAAACTATGTTCACTGAACTCAACACTTCCACTGAGTTTCTGTTAAACTATGTTCACTGAACTCAACACTTCCACTGAGTTTCTGTTAAACTATGTTTACTGAACTCAACACTTCCACTGAGTTTCTGTTAAACTATGTTCACTGAACTCAACACTTCCACTGAGTTTCTGTTAAACTATGTTCACTGAACTCAACACTTCCACTGAGTTTCTGTTAAACTATGTTCACTGAACTCAACACTTCCACTGAGTTTCTGTTAAACTATGTTCACTGAACTCAACACTTCCACTGAGTTTCTGTTAAACTATGTTCACTGAACTCAACACTTCCACTGAGTTTCTGTTAAACTATGTTCACTGAACTCAACACTTCCACTGAGTTTCTGTTAAACTATGTTTACTGAACTCAACACTTCCACTGAGTTTCTGTTAAACTATGTTCACTGAACTCAACACTTCCACTGAGTTTCTGTTAAACTATGTTTACTGAACTCAACACTTCCACTGAGTTTCTGTTAAACTATGTTACTGAACTCAACACTTCCACTGAGTTTCTGTTAAACTATGTTTACTGAACTCAACACTTCCACTGAGTTTCTGTTAAACTATGTTCACTGAACTCAACACTTCCACTGAGTTTCTGTTAAACTATGTTCACTGAACTCAACACTTCCACTGAGTTTCTGTTAAACTATGTTCACTGAACTCAACACTTCCACTGAGTTTCTGTTAAACTATGTTCACTGAACTCAACACTTCCACTGAGTTTCTGTTAAACTATGTTCACTGAACTCAACACTTCCACTGAGTTTCTGTTAAACTATGTTCACTGAACTCAACACTTCCACTGAGTTTCTGTTAAACTATGTTCACTGAACTCAACACTTCCACTGAGTTTCTGTTAAACTATGTTCACTGAACTCAACACTTCCACTGAGTTTCTGTTAAACTATGTTTACTGAACTCAACACTTCCACTGAGTTTCTGTTAAACTATGTTCACTGAACTCAACACTTCCACTGAGTTTCTGTTAAACTATGTTCACTGAACTCAACACTTCCACTGAGTTTCTGTTAAACTATGTTCACTGAACTCAACACTTCCACTGAGTTTCTGTTAAACTATGTTCACTGAACTCAACACTTCCACTGAGTTTCTGTTAAACTATGTTCACTGAACTCAACACTTCCACTGAGTTTCTGTTAAACTATGTTCACTGAACTCAACACTTCCACTGAGTTTCTGTTAAACTATGTTCACTGAACTCAACACTTCCACTGAGTTTCTGTTAAACTATGTTCACTGAACTCAACACTTCCACTGAGTTTCTGTTAAACTATGTTCACTGAACTCAACACTTCCACTGAGTTTCTGTTAAACTATGTTCACTGAACTCAACACTTCCACTGAGTTTCTGTTAAACTATGTTCACTGAACTCAACACTTCCACTGAGTTTCTGTTAAACTATGTTCACTGAACTCAACACTTCCACTGAGTTTCTGTTAAACTATGTTCACTGAACTCAACACTTCCACTGAGTTTCTGTTAAACTATGTTCACTGAACTCAACACTTCCACTGAGTTTCTGTTAAACTATGTTCACTGAACTCAACACTTCCACTGAGTTTCTGTTAAACTATGTTCACTGAACTCAACACTTCCACTGAGTTTCTGTTAAACTATGTTCACTGAACTCAACACTTCCACTGAGTTTCTGTTAAACTATGTTCACTGAACTCAACACTTCCACTGAGTTTCTGTTAAACTATGTTCACTGAACTCAACACTTCCACTGAGTTTCTGTTAAACTATGTTCACTGAACTCAACACTTCCACTGAGTTTCTGTTAAACTATGTTCACTGAACTCAACACTTCCACTGAGTTTCTGTTAAACTATGTTCACTGAACTCAACACTTCCACTGAGTTTCTGTTAAACTATGTTCACTGAACTCAACACTTCCACTGAGTTTCTGTTAAACTATGTTCACTGAACTCAACACTTCCACTGAGTTTCTGTTAAACTATGTTCACTGAACTCAACACTTCCACTGAGTTTCTGTTAAACTATGTTCACTGAACTCAACACTTCCACTGAGTTTCTGTTAAACTATGTTCACTGAACTCAACACTTCCACTGAGTTTCTGTTAAACTATGTTTACTGAACTCAACACTTCCACTGAGTTTCTGTTAAACTATGTTTACTGAACTCAACACTTCCACTGAGTTTCTGTTAAACTATGTTCACTGAACTCAACACTTCCACTGAGTTTCTGTTAAACTATGTTCACTGAACTCAACACTTCCACTGAGTTTCTGTTAAACTATGTTCACTGAACTCAACACTTCCACTGAGTTTCTGTTAAACTATGTTCACTGAACTCAACACTTCCACTGAGTTTCTGTTAAACTATGTTCACTGAACTCAACACTTCCACTGAGTTTCTGTTAAACTATGTTCACTGAACTCAACACTTCCACTGAGTTTCTGTTAAACTATGTTCACTGAACTCAACACTTCCACTGAGTTTCTGTTAAACTATGTTCACTGAACTCAACACTTCCACTGAGTTTCTGTTAAACTATGTTCACTGAACTCAACACTTCCACTGAGTTTCTGTTAAACTATGTTTACTGAACTCAACACTTCCACTGAGTTTCTGTTAAACTATGTTCACTGAACTCAACACTTCCACTGAGTTTCTGTTAAACTATGTTCACTGAACTCAACACTTCCACTGAGTTTCTGTTAAACTATGTTCACTGAACTCAACACTTCCACTGAGTTTCTGTTAAACTATGTTCACTGAACTCAACACTTCCACTGAGTTTCTGTTAAACTATGTTCACTGAACTCAACACTTCCACTGAGTTTCTGTTAAACTATGTTCACTGAACTCAACACTTCCACTGAGTTTCTGTTAAACTATGTTACTGAACTCAACACTTCCACTGAGTTTCTGTTAAACTATGTTTACTGAACTCAACACTTCCACTGAGTTTCTGTTAAACTATGTTCACTGAACTCAACACTTCCACTGAGTTTCTGTTAAACTATGTTTACTGAACTCAACACTTCCACTGAGTTTCTGTTAAACTATGTTTACTGAACTCAACACTTCCACTGAGTTTCTGTTAAACTATGTTCACTGAACTCAACACTTCCACTGAGTTTCTGTTAAACTATGTTTACTGAACTCAACACTTCCACTGAGTTTCTGTTAAACTATGTTCACTGAACTCAACACTTCCACTGAGTTTCTGTTAAACTATGTTCACTGAACTCAACACTTCCACTGAGTTTCTGTTAAACTATGTTTACTGAACTCAACACTTCCACTGAGTTTCTGTTAAACTATGTTCACTGAACTCAACACTTCCACTGAGTTTCTGTTAAACTATGTTCACTGAACTCAACACTTCCACTGAGTTTCTGTTAAACTATGTTCACTGAACTCAACACTTCCACTGAGTTTCTGTTAAACTATGTTTACTGAACTCAACACTTCCACTGAGTTTCTGTTAAACTATGTTCACTGAACTCAACACTTCCACTGAGTTTCTGTTAAACTATGTTCACTGAACTCAACACTTCCACTGAGTTTCTGTTAAACTATGTTCACTGAACTCAACACTTCCACTGAGTTTCTGTTAAACTATGTTCACTGAACTCAACACTTCCACTGAGTTTCTGTTAAACTATGTTTACTGAACTCAACACTTCCACTGAGTTTCTGTTAAACTATGTTCACTGAACTCAACACTTCCACTGAGTTTCTGTTAAACTATGTTCACTGAACTCAACACTTCCACTGAGTTTCTGTTAAACTATGTTCACTGAACTCAACACTTCCACTGAGTTTCTGTTAAACTATGTTCACTGAACTCAACACTTCCACTGAGTTTCTGTTAAACTATGTTCACTGAACTCAACACTTCCACTGAGTTTCTGTTAAACTATGTTCACTGAACTCAACACTTCCACTGAGTTTCTGTTAAACTATGTTCACTGAACTCAACACTTCCACTGAGTTTCTGTTAAACTATGTTTACTGAACTCAACACTTCCACTGAGTTTCTGTTAAACTATGTTCACTGAACTCAACACTTCCACTGAGTTTCTGTTAAACTATGTTCACTGAACTCAACACTTCCACTGAGTTTCTGTTAAACTATGTTTACTGAACTCAACACTTCCACTGAGTTTCTGTTAAACTATGTTCACTGAACTCAACACTTCCACTGAGTTTCTGTTAAACTATGTTCACTGAACTCAACACTTCCACTGAGTTTCTGTTAAACTATGTTTACTGAACTCAACACTTCCACTGAGTTTCTGTTAAACTATGTTCACTGAACTCAACACTTCCACTGAGTTTCTGTTAAACTATGTTCACTGAACTCAACACTTCCACTGAGTTTCTGTTAAACTATGTTCACTGAACTCAACACTTCCACTGAGTTTCTGTTAAACTATGTTTACTGAACTCAACACTTCCACTGAGTTTCTGTTAAACTATGTTCACTGAACTCAACACTTCCACTGAGTTTCTGTTAAACTATGTTCACTGAACTCAACACTTCCACTGAGTTTCTGTTAAACTATGTTTACTGAACTCAACACTTCCACTGAGTTTCTGTTAAACTATGTTCACTGAACTCAACACTTCCACTGAGTTTCTGTTAAACTATGTTCACTGAACTCAACACTTCCACTGAGTTTCTGTTAAACTATGTTCACTGAACTCAACACTTCCACTGAGTTTCTGTTAAACTATGTTCACTGAACTCAACACTTCCACTGAGTTTCTGTTAAACTATGTTCACTGAACTCAACACTTCCACTGAGTTTCTGTTAAACTATGTTCACTGAAC
The DNA here is from genome assembly GCF_004210375.1 of Tachypleus tridentatus. Taxonomy (NCBI): domain Eukaryota; kingdom Metazoa; phylum Arthropoda; class Merostomata; order Xiphosura; family Limulidae; genus Tachypleus; species Tachypleus tridentatus. The sequence continues at coordinate 35,612,038 of NW_027467782.1, forward strand.
TCAACACTTCCACTGAGTTTCTGTTAAACTATGTTTACTGAACTCAACACTTCCACTGAGTTTCTGTTAAACTATGTTCACTGAACTCAACACTTCCACTGAGTTTCTGTTAAACTATGTTCACTGAACTCAACACTTCCACTGAGTTTCTGTTAAACTATGTTTACTGAACTCAACACTTCCACTGAGTTTCTGTTAAACTATGTTCACTGAACTCAACACTTCCACTGAGTTTCTGTTAAACTATGTTCACTGAACTCAACACTTCCACTGAGTTTCTGTTAAACTATGTTTACTGAACTCAACACTTCCACTGAGTTTCTGTTAAACTATGTTCACTGAACTCAACACTTCCACTGAGTTTCTGTTAAACTATGTTCACTGAACTCAACACTTCCACTGAGTTTCTGTTAAACTATGTTCACTGAACTCAACACTTCCACTGAGTTTCTGTTAAACTATGTTCACTGAACTCAACACTTCCACTGAGTTTCTGTTAAACTATGTTTACTGAACTCAACACTTCCACTGAGTTTCTGTTAAACTATGTTTACTGAACTCAACACTTCCACTGAGTTTCTGTTAAACTATGTTTACTGAACTCAACACTTCCACTGAGTTTCTGTTAAACTATATTCACTGAACTCAACACTTCCGCTGTGTTTACTGAACTCAACACTTCCACTGAGTTTCTGTTAAACTATGTTCACTGAACTCAACACTTCCACTGAGTTTCTGTTAAACTATGTTTACTGAACTCAACACTTCCACTGAGTTTCTGTTAAACTATGTTTACTGAACTCAACACTTCCACTGAGTTTCTGTTAAACTATGTTTACTGAACTCAACACTTCCACTGAGTTTCTGTTAAACTATGTTTACTGAACTCAACACTTCCACTGAGTTTCTGTTAAACTATGTTCACTGAACTCAACACTTCCACTGAGTTTCTGTTAAACTATGTTCACTGAACTCAACACTTCCACTGAGTTTCTGTTAAACTATGTTCACTGAACTCAACACTTCCACTGAGTTTCTGTTAAACTATGTTCACTGAACTCAACACTTCCACTGAGTTTCTGTTAAACTATGTTTACTGAACTCAACACTTCCACTGAGTTTCTGTTAAACTATGTTCACTGAACTCAACACTTCCACTGAGTTTCTGTTAAACTATGTTTACTGAACTCAACACTTCCACTGAGTTTCTGTTAAACTATGTTCACTGAACTCAACACTTCCACTGAGTTTCTGTTAAACTATGTTTACTGAACTCAACACTTCCACTGAGTTTCTGTTAAACTATGTTACTGAACTCAACACTTCCACTGAGTTTCTGTTAAACTATGTTTACTGAACTCAACACTTCCACTGAGTTTCTGTTAAACTATGTTCACTGAACTCAACACTTCCACTGAGTTTCTGTTAAACTATGTTCACTGAACTCAACACTTCCACTGAGTTTCTGTTAAACTATGTTTACTGAACTCAACACTTCCACTGAGTTTCTGTTAAACTATGTTTACTGAACTCAACACTTCCACTGAGTTTCTGTTAAACTATGTTCACTGAACTCAACACTTCCACTGAGTTTCTGTTAAACTATGTTTACTGAACTCAACACTTCCACTGAGTTTCTGTTAAACTATGTTCACTGAACTCAACACTTCCACTGAGTTTCTGTTAAACTATGTTCACTGAACTCAACACTTCCACTGAGTTTCTGTTAAACTATGTTCACTGAACTCAACACTTCCACTGAGTTTCTGTTAAACTATGTTTACTGAACTCAACACTTCCACTGAGTTTCTGTTAAACTATGTTTACTGAACTCAACACTTCCACTGAGTTTCTGTTAAACTATGTTTACTGAACTCAACACTTCCACTGAGTTTCTGTTAAACTATGTTCACTGAACTCAACACTTCCACTGAGTTTCTGTTAAACTATGTTTACTGAACTCAACACTTCCACTGAGTTTCTGTTAAACTATGTTCACTGAACTCAACACTTCCACTGAGTTTCTGTTAAACTATGTTCACTGAACTCAACACTTCCACTGAGTTTCTGTTAAACTATGTTTACTGAACTCAACACTTCCACTGAGTTTCTGTTAAACTATGTTCACTGAACTCAACACTTCCACTGAGTTTCTGTTAAACTATGTTCACTGAACTCAACACTTCCACTGAGTTTCTGTTAAACTATGTTTACTGAACTCAACACTTCCACTGAGTTTCTGTTAAACTATGTTTACTGAACTCAACACTTCCACTGAGTTTCTGTTAAACTATGTTCACTGAACTCAACACTTCCACTGAGTTTCTGTTAAACTATGTTCACTGAACTCAACACTTCCACTGAGTTTCTGTTAAACTATGTTCACTGAACTCAACACTTCCACTGAGTTTCTGTTAAACTATGTTTACTGAACTCAACACTTCCACTGAGTTTCTGTTAAACTATGTTCACTGAACTCAACACTTCCACTGAGTTTCTGTTAAACTATGTTTACTGAACTCAACACTTCCACTGAGTTTCTGTTAAACTATGTTCACTGAACTCAACACTTCCACTGAGTTTCTGTTAAACTATGTTCACTGAACTCAACACTTCCACTGAGTTTCTGTTAAACTATGTTTACTGAACTCAACACTTCCACTGAGTTTCTGTTAAACTATGTTTACTGAACTCAACACTTCCACTGAGTTTCTGTTAAACTATGTTTACTGAACTCAACACTTCCACTGAGTTTCTGTTAAACTATGTTTACTGAACTCAACACTTCCACTGAGTTTCTGTTAAACTATGTTTACTGAACTCAACACTTCCACTGAGTTTCTGTTAAACTATGTTTACTGAACTCAACACTTCCACTGAGTTTCTGTTAAACTATGTTTACTGAACTCAACACTTCCACTGAGTTTCTGTTAAACTATGTTTACTGAACTCAACACTTCCACTGAGTTTCTGTTAAACTATGTTTACTGAACTCAACACTTCCACTGAGTTTCTGTTAAACTATGTTCACTGAACTCAACACTTCCACTGAGTTTCTGTTAAACTATGTTTACTGAACTCAACACTTCCACTGAGTTTCTGTTAAACTATGTTTACTGAACTCAACACTTCCACTGAGTTTCTGTTAAACTATGTTCACTGAACTCAACACTTCCACTGAGTTTCTGTTAAACTATGTTTACTGAACTCAACACTTCCACTGAGTTTCTGTTAAACTATGTTTACTGAACTCAACACTTCCACTGAGTTTCTGTTAAACTATGTTTACTGAACTCAACACTTCCACTGAGTTTCTGTTAAACTATGTTTACTGAACTCAACACTTCCACTGAGTTTCTGTTAAACTATGTTTACTGAACTCAACACTTCCACTGAGTTTCTGTTAAACTATGTTCACTGAACTCAACACTTCCACTGAGTTTCTGTTAAACTATGTTTACTGAACTCAACACTTCCACTGAGTTTCTGTAAACTATTTTCACTGAACTCAACACTTCCACTGAGTTTCTGTTAAACTATGTTCACTGAACTCAACACTTCCACTGAGTTTCTGTTAAACTATGTTTACTGAACTCAACACTTCCACTGAGTTTCTGTTAAACTATGTTTACTGAACTCAACACTTCCACTGAGTTTCTGTTAAACTATGTTTACTGAACTCAACACTTCCACTGAGTTTCTGTTAAACTATGTTTACTGAACTCAACACTTCCACTGAGTTTCTGTTAAACTATGTTTACTGAACTCAACACTTCCACTGAGTTTCTGTTAAACTATGTTTACTGAACTCAACACTTCCACTGAGTTTCTGTTAAACTATGTTTACTGAACTCAACACTTCCACTGAGTTTCTGTTAAACTATGTTTCACTGAACTCAACACTTCCACTGAGTTTCTGTTAAACTATGTTTCACTGAACTCAACACTTCCACTGAGTTTCTGTTAAACTATGTTTACTGAACTCAACACTTCCACTGAGTTTCTGTTAAACTATGTTTACTGAACTCAACACTTCCACTGAGTTTCTGTTAAACTATGTTTACTGAACTCAACACTTCCACTGAGTTTCTGTTAAACTATGTTCACTGAACTCAACACTTCCACTGAGTTTCTGTTAAACTATGTTTACTGAACTCAACACTTCCACTGAGTTTCTGTTAAACTATGTTTACTGAACTCAACACTTCCACTGAGTTTCTGTTAAACTATGTTCACTGAACTCAACACTTCCACTGAGTTTCTGTTAAACTATGTTTACTGAACTCAACACTTCCACTGAGTTTCTGTTAAACTATGTTCACTGAACTCAACACTTCCACTGAGTTTCTGTTAAACTATGTTTACTGAACTCAACACTTCCACTGAGTTTCTGTTAAACTATGTTTACTGAACTCAACACTTCCACTGAGTTTCTGTTAAACTATGTTCACTGAACTCAACACTTCCACTGAGTTTCTGTTAAACTATGTTCACTGAACTCAACACTTCCACTGAGTTTCTGTTAAACTATGTTTACTGAACTCAACACTTCCACTGAGTTTCTGTTAAACTATGTTTACTGAACTCAACACTTCCACTGAGTTTCTGTTAAACTATGTTTACTGAACTCAACACTTCCACTGAGTTTCTGTTAAACTATGTTTACTGAACTCAACACTTCCACTGAGTTTCTGTTAAACTATGTTTACTGAACTCAACACTTCCACTGAGTTTCTGTTAAACTATGTTTACTGAACTCAACACTTCCACTGAGTTTCTGTTAAACTATGTTTACTGAACTCAACACTTCCACTGAGTTTCTGTTAAACTATGTTTACTGAACTCAACACTTCCACTGAGTTTCTGTTAAACTATGTTTACTGAACTCAACACTTCCACTGAGTTTCTGTTAAACTATGTTTACTGAACTCAACACTTCCACTGAGTTTCTGTTAAACTATGTTTACTGAACTCAACACTTCCACTGAGTTTCTGTTAAACTATGTTCACTGAACTCAACACTTCCACTGAGTTTCTGTTAAACTATGTTTTACTGAACTCAACACTTCCACTGAGTTTCTGTTAAACTATGTTCACTGAACTCAACACTTCCACTGAGTTTCTGTTAAACTATGTTCACTGAACTCAACACTTCCACTGAGTTTCTGTTAAACTATGTTTACTGAACTCAACACTTCCACTGAGTTTCTGTTAAACTATGTTCACTGAACTCAACACTTCCACTGAGTTTCTGTTAAACTATGTTTACTGAACTCACATCTTCCACTGAGTTTCTGTTAAACTATGTTTACTGAACTCAACACTTCCACTGAGTTTCTGTTAAACTATGTTTACTGAACTCAACACTTCCACTGAGTTTCTGTTAAACTATGTTCACTGAACTCAACACTTCCACTGAGTTTCTGTTAAACTATGTTTACTGAACTCAACACTTCCACTGAGTTTCTGTTAAACTATGTTTACTGAACTCAACACTTCCACTGAGTTTCTGTTAAACTATGTTTACTGAACTCAACACTTCCACTGAGTTTCTGTTAAACTATGTTTACTGAACTCAACACTTCCACTGAGTTTCTGTTAAACTATGTTTACTGAACTCAACACTTCCACTGAGTTTCTGTTAAACTATGTTCACTGAACTCAACACTTCCACTGAGTTTCTGTTAAACTATGTTTACTGAACTCAACACTTCCACTGAGTTTCTGTTAAACTATGTTTACTGAACTCAACACTTCCACTGAGTTTCTGTTAAACTATGTTTACTGAACTCAACACTTCCACTGAGTTTCTGTTAAACTATGTTCACTGAACTCAACACTTCCACTGAGTTTCTGTTAAACTATGTTTACTGAACTCAACACTTCCACTGAGTTTCTGTTAAACTATGTTTACTGAACTCAACACTTCCACTGAGTTTCTGTTAAACTATGTTTACTGAACTCAACACTTCCACTGAGTTTCTGTTAAACTATGTTTACTGAACTCAACACTTCCACTGAGTTTCTGTTAAACTATGTTTACTGAACTCAACACTTCCACTGAGTTTCTGTTAAACTATGTTTACTGAACTCAACACTTCCACTGAGTTTCTGTTAAACTATGTTTACTGAACTCAACACTTCCACTGAGTTTCTGTTAAACTATGTTTCCTGAACTCAACACTTCCACTGAGTTTCTGTTAAACTATGTTTCACTGAACTCAACACTTCCACTGAGTTTCTGTTAAACTATGTTTACTGAACTCAACACTTCCACTGAGTTTCTGTTAAACTATGTTTACTGAACTCAACACTTCCACTGAGTTTCTGTTAAACTATGTTTACTGAACTCAACACTTCCACTGAGTTTCTGTTAAACTATGTTTACTGAACTCAACACTTCCACTGAGTTTCTGTTAAACTATGTTTACTGAACTCAACACTTTCACTGAGTTTCTGTTATGTTCACTGAACTCAACACTTCCACTGAGTTTCTGTTAAACTATGTTCACTGAACTCAACACTTCCACTGAGTTTCTGTTAAACTATGTTTACTGAACTCAACACTTCCACTGAGTTTCTGTTAAACTATGTTTACTGAACTCAACACTTCCACTGAGTTTCTGTTAAACTATGTTTACTGAACTCAACACTTCCACTGAGTTTCTGTTAAACTATGTTTACTGAACTCAACACTTCCACTGAGTTTCTGTTAAACTATGTTCACTGAACTCAACACTTCCACTGAGTTTCTGTTAAACTATGTTTACTGAACTCAACACTTCCACTGAGTTTCTGTTAAACTATGTTCACTGAACTCAACACTTCCACTGAGTTTCTGTTGTACTATGTTTACTGAACTCAACACTTCCACTGAGTTTCTGTTAAACTATGTTTCACTGAACTCAACACTTCCACTGAGTTTCTGTTAAACTATGTTCACTGAACTCAACACTTCCACTGAGTTTCTGTTAAACTATGTTTACTGAACTCAACACTTCCACTGAGTTTCTGTTAAACTATGTTTACTGAACTCAACACTTCCACTGAGTTTCTGTTAAACTATGTTTACTGAACTCAACACTTCCACTGAGTTTCTGTTAAACTATGTTTACTGAACTCAACACTTCCACTGAGTTTCTGTTAAACTATGTTTACTGAACTCAACACTTCCACTGAGTTTCTGTTAAACTATGTTCACTGAACTCAACACTTCCACTGAGTTTCTGTTAAACTATGTTTACTGAACTCAACACTTCCACTGAGTTTCTGTTAAACTATGTTTACTGAACTCAACACTTCCACTGAGTTTCTGTTAAACTATGTTTACTGAACTCAACACTTCCACTGAGTTTCTGTTAAACTATGTTTACTGAACTCAACACTTCCACTGAGTTTCTGTTAAACTATGTTTACTGAACTCAACACTTCCACTGAGTTTCTGTTAAACTATGTTTACTGAACTCAACACTTCCACTGAGTTTCTGTTAAACTATGTTCACTGAACTCAACACTTCCACTGAGTTTCTGTTAAACTATGTTTACTGAACTCAACACTTCCACTGAGTTTCTGTTAAACTATGTTCACTGAACTCAACACTTCCACTGAGTTTCTGTTAAACTATGTTTACTGAACTCAACACTTCCACTGAGTTTCTGTTAAACTATGTTTACTGAACTCAACACTTCCACTGAGTTTCTGTTAAACTATGTTTACTGAACTCAACACTTCCACTGAGTTTCTGTTAAACTATGTTTACTGAACTCAACACTTCCACTGAGTTTCTGTTAAACTATGTTTACTGAACTCAACACTTCCACTGAGTTTCTGTTAAACTATGTTTACTGAACTCAACACTTCCACTGAGTTTCTGTTAAACTATGTTTACTGAACTCAACACTTCCACTGAGTTTCTGTTAAACTATGTTTACTGAACTCAACACTTCCACTGAGTTTCTGTTAAACTATGTTCACTGAACTCAACACTTCCACTGAGTTTCTGTTAAACTATGTTTACTGAACTCAACACTTCCACTGAGTTTCTGTTAAACTATGTTTACTGAACTCAACACTTCCACTGAGTTTCTGTTAAACTATGTTTACTGAACTCAACACTTCCACTGAGTTTCTGTTGCTAACTATGTTTACTGAACTCAACACTTCCACTGAGTTTCTGTTAAACTATGTTTACTGAACTCAACACTTCCACTGAGTTTCTGTTAAACTATGTTTACTGAACTCAACACTTCCACTGAGTTTCTGTTAAACTATGTTTACTGAACTCAACACTTCCACTGAGTTTCTGTTAAACTATGTTTACTGAACTCAACACTTCCACTGAGTTTCTGTTAAACTATGTTTACTGAACTCAACACTTCCACTGAGTTTCTGTTAAACTATGTTTACTGAACTCAACACTTCCACTGAGTTTCTGTTAAACTATGTTTACTGAACTCAACACTTCCACTGAGTTTCTGTTAAACTATGTTCACTGAACTCAACACTTCCACTGAGTTTCTGTTAAACTATGTTTACTGAACTCAACACTTCCACTGAGTTTCTGTTAAACTATGTTTACTGAACTCAACACTTCCACTGAGTTTCTGTTAAACTATGTTTACTGAACTCAACACTTCCACTGAGTTTCTGTTAAACTATGTTTACTGAACTCAACACTTCCACTGAGTTTCTGTTAAACTATGTTTACTGAACTCAACACTTCCACTGAGTTTCTGTTAAACTATGTTTACTGAACTCAACACTTCCACTGAGTTTCTGTTAAACTATGTTTACTGAACTCAACACTTCCACTGAGTTTCTGTTAAACTATGTTCACTGAACTCAACACTTCCACTGAGTTTCTGTTAAACTATGTTCACTGAACTCAACACTTCCACTGAGTTTCTGTTAAACTATGTTTACTGAACTCAACACTTCCACTGAGTTTCTGTTAAACTATGTTTACTGAACTCAACACTTCCACTGAGTTTCTGTTAAACTATGTTCACTGAACTCAACACTTCCACTGAGTTTCTGTTAAACTATGTTTACTGAACTCAACACTTCCACTGAGTTTCTGTTAAACTATGTTTACTGAACTCAACACTTCCACTGAGTTTCTGTTAAACTATGTTTACTGAACTCAACACTTCCACTGAGTTTCTGTTAAACTATGTTTACTGAACTCAACACTTCCACTGAGTTTCTGTTAAACTATGTTTACTGAACTCAACACTTCCACTGAGTTTCTGTTAAACTATGTTTACTGAACTCAACACTTCCACTGAGTTTCTGTTAAACTATGTTCACTGAACTCAACACTTCCACTGAGTTTCTGTTAAACTATGTTACTGAACTCAACACTTCCACTGAGTTTCTGTTAAACTATGTTTACTGAACTCAACACTTCCACTGAGTTTCTGTTGTACTATGTTTACTGAACTCAACACTTCCACTGAGTTTCTGTTAAACTATGTTTACTGAACTCAACACTTCCACTGAGTTTCTGTTAAACTATGTTCACTGAACTCAACACTTCCACTGAGTTTCTGTTAAACTATGTTTACTGAACTCAACACTTCCACTGAGTTTCTGTTAAACTATGTTTACTGAACTCAACACTTCCACTGAGTTTCTGTTAAACTATGTTTACTGAACTCAACACTTCCACTGAGTTTCTGTTAAACTATGTTCACTGAACTCAACACTTCCACTGAGTTTCTGTTAAACTATGTTTACTGAACTCAACACTTCCACTGAGTTTCTGTTAAACTATGTTTACTGAACTCAACACTTCCACTGAGTTTCTGTTAAACTATGTTTACTGAACTCAACACTTCCACTGAGTTTCTGTTAAACTATGTTTACTGAACTCAACACTTCCACTGAGTTTCTGTTAAACTATGTTTACTGAACTCAACACTTCCACTGAGTTTCTGTTAAACTATGTTCACTGAACTCAACACTTCCACTGAGTTTCTGTTAAACTATGTTTACTGAACTCAACACTTCCACTGAGTTTCTGTTAAACTATGTTTACTGAACTCAACACTTCCACTGAGTTTCTGTTAAACTATGTTTACTGAACTCAACACTTCCACTGAGTTTCTGTTAAACTATGTTTACTGAACTCAACACTTCCACTGAGTTTCTGTTAAACTATGTTTACTGAACTCAACACTTCCACTGAGTTTCTGTTAAACTATGTTTACTGAACTCAACACTTCCACTGAGTTTCTGTTAAACTATGTTTACTGAACTCAACACTTCCACTGAGTTTCTGTTAAACTATGTTCACTGAACTCAACACTTCCACTGAGTTTCTGTTAAACTATGTTTACTGAACTCAACACTTCCACTGAGTTTCTGTTAAACTATGTTCACTGAACTCAACACTTCCACTGAGTTTCTGTTAAACTATGTTTACTGAACTCAACACTTCCACTGAGTTTCTGTTAAACTATGTTCACTGAACTCAACACTTCCACTGAGTTTCTGTTAAACTATGTTCACTGAACTCAACACTTCCACTGAGTTTCTGTTAAACTATGTTCACTGAACTCAACACTTCCACTGAGTTTCTGTTAAACTATGTTTACTGAACTCAACACTTCCACTGAGTTTCTGTTAAACTATGTTTACTGAACTCAACACTTCCACTGAGTTTCTGTTAAACTATGTTTACTGAACTCAACACTTCCACTGAGTTTCTGTTAAACTATGTTCACTGAACTCAACACTTCCACTGAGTTTCTGTTAAACTATGTTCACTGAACTCAACACTTCCACTGAGTTTCTGTTAAACTATGTTCACTGAACTCAACACTTCCACTGAGTTTCTGTTAAACTATGTTCACTGAACTCAACACTTCCACTGAGTTTCTGTTAAACTATGTTTACTGAACTCAACACTTCCACTGAGTTTCTGTTAAACTATGTTCACTGAACTCAACACTTCCACTGAGTTTCTGTTAAACTATGTTCACTGAACTCAACACTTCCACTGAGTTTCTGTTAAACTATGTTTACTGAACTCAACACTTCCACTGAGTTTCTGTTAAACTATGTTTACTGAACTCAACACTTCCACTGAGTTTCTGTTAAACTATGTTCACTGAACTCAACACTTCCACTGAGTTTCTGTTAAACTATGTTTACTGAACTCAACACTTCCACTGAGTTTCTGTTAAACTATGTTCACTGAACTCAACACTTCCACTGAGTTTCTGTTAAACTATGTTTACTGAACTCAACACTTCCACTGAGTTTCTGTTAAACTATGTTTACTGAACTCAACACTTCCACTGAGTTTCTGTTAAACTATGTTTACTGAACTCAACACTTCCACTGAGTTTCTGTTAAACTATGTTTACTGAACTCAACACTTCCACTGAGTTTCTGTTAAACTATGTTTACTGAACTCAACACTTCCACTGAGTTTCTGTTAAACTATGTTTACTGAACTCAACACTTCCACTGAGTTTCTGTTAAACTATGTTTACTGAACTCAACACTTCCACTGAGTTTCTGTTAAACTATGTTTACTGAACTCAACACTTCCACTGAGTTTCTGTTAAACTATGTTTACTGAACTCAACACTTCCACTGAGTTTCTGTTAAACTATGTTTACTGAACTCAACACTTCCACTGAGTTTCTGTTAAACTATGTTCACTGAACTCAACACTTCCACTGAGTTTCTGTTAAACTATGTTTACTGAACTCAACACTTCCACTGAGTTTCTGTTAAACTATGTTTACTGAACTCAACACTTCCACTGAGTTTCTGTTAAACTATGTTTACTGAACTCAACACTTCCACTGAGTTTCTGTTAACATGTTCTACTGAACTCAACACTTCCACTGAGTTTCTGTTAAACTATGTTCACTGAACTCAACACTTCCACTGAGTTTCTGTTAAACTATGTTTACTGAACTCAACACTTCCACTGAGTTTCTGTTAAACTATGTTTACTGAACTCAACACTTCCACTGAGTTTCTGTTAAACTATGTTTACTGAACTCAACACTTCCACTGAGTTTCTGTTAAACTATGTTTACTGAACTCAACACTTCCACTGAGTTTCTGTTAAACTATGTTTACTGAACTCAACACTTCCACTGAGTTTCTGTTAACTATGTTCACTGAACTCAACACTTCCACTGAGTTTCTGTTAAACTATGTTTACTGAACTCAACACTTCCACTGAGTTTCTGTTAAACTATGTTTACTGAACTCAACACTTCCACTGAGTTTCTGTTAAACTATGTTTACTGAACTCAACACTTCCACTGAGTTTCTGTTAAACTATGTTTACTGAACTCAACACTTCCACTGAGTTTCTGTTAAACTATGTTTACTGAACTCAACACTTCCACTGAGTTTCTGTTAAACTATGTTTACTGAACTCAACACTTCCACTGAGTTTCTGTTAAACTATGTTTACTGAACTCAACACTTCCACTGAGTTTCTGTTAAACTATGTTTACTGAACTCAACACTTCCACTGAGTTTCTGTTAAACTATGTTTACTGAACTCAACACTTCCACTGAGTTTCTGTTAAACTATGTTCACTGAACTCAACACTTCCACTGAGTTTCTGTTAAACTATGTTCACTGAACTCAACACTTCCACTGAGTTTCTGTTAAACTATGTTTACTGAACTCAACACTTCCACTGAGTTTCTGTTAAACTATGTTTACTGAACTCAACACTTCCACTGAGTTTCTGTTAAACTATGTTTACTGAACTCAACACTTCCACTGAGTTTCTGTTAAACTATGTTCACTGAACTCAACACTTCCACTGAGTTTCTGTTAAACTATGTTTACTGAACTCAACACTTCCACTGAGTTTCTGTTAAACTATGTTTACTGAACTCAACACTTCCACTGAGTTTCTGTTAAACTATGTTCACTGAACTCAACACTTCCACTGAGTTTCTGTTAAACTATGTTCACTGAACTCAACACTTCCACTGAGTTTCTGTTAAACTATGTTTACTGAACTCAACACTTCCACTGAGTTTCTGTTAAACTATGTTTACTGAACTCAACACTTCCACTGAGTTTCTGTTAAACTATGTTACTGAACTCAACACTTCCACTGAGTTTCTGTTAAACTATGTTCACTGAACTCAACACTTCCACTGAGTTTCTGTTAAACTATGTTTACTGAACTCAACACTTCCACTGAGTTTCTGTTAAACTATGTTTACTGAACTCAACACTTCCACTGAGTTTCTGTTAAACTATGTTTACTGAACTCAACACTTCCACTGAGTTTCTGTTTAACTATGTTTACTGAACTCAACACTTCCACTGAGTTTCTGTTAAACTATGTTCACTGAACTCAACACTTCCACTGAGTTTCTGTTAAACTATGTTTACTGAACTCAACACTTCCACTGAGTTTCTGTTAAACTATGTTTACTGAACTCAACACTTCCACTGAGTTTCTGTTAAACTATGTTTACTGAACTCAACACTTCCACTGAGTTTCTGTTAAACTATGTTTACTGAACTCAACACTTCCACTGAGTTTCTGTTAAACTATGTTCACTGAACTCAACACTTCCACTGAGTTTCTGTTAAACTATGTTTCACTGAACTCAACACTTCCACTGAGTTTCTGTTAAACTATGTTTACTGAACTCAACACTTCCACTGAGTTTCTGTTAAACTATGTTTACTGAACTCAACACTTCCACTGAGTTTCTGTTAAACTATGTTCACTGAACTCAACACTTCCACTGAGTTTCTGTTAAACTATGTTTACTGAACTCAACACTTCCACTGAGTTTCTGTTAAACTATGTTTACTGAACTCAACACTTCCACTGAGTTTCTGTTAAACTATGTTTACTGAACTCAACACTTCCACTGAGTTTCTGTTAAACTATGTTTACTGAACTCAACACTTCCACTGAGTTTCTGTTAAACTATGTTTACTGAACTCAACACTTCCACTGAGTTTCTGTTAAACTATGTTTACTGAACTCAACACTTCCACTGAGTTTCTGTTAAACTATGTTTACTGAACTCAACACTTCCACTGAGTTTCTGTTAAACTATGTTTACTGAACTCAACACTTCCACTGAGTTTCTGTTAAACTATGTTCACTGAACTCAACACTTCCACTGAGTTTCTGTTAAACTATGTTTACTGAACTCAACACTTCCACTGAGTTTCTGTTAAACTATGTTTACTGAACTCAACACTTCCACTGAGTTTCTGTTAAACTATGTTTACTGAACTCAACACTTCCACTGAGTTTCTGTTAAACTATGTTCACTGAACTCAACACTTCCACTGAGTTTCTGTTAAACTATGTTTACTGAACTCAACACTTCCACTGAGTTTCTGTTAAACTATGTTTACTGAACTCAACACTTCCACTGAGTTTCTGTTAAACTATGTTTACTGAACTCAACACTTCCACTGAGTTTCTGTTAAACTATGTTTACTGAACTCAACACTTTCACTGAGTTTCTGTTATGTTCATTAAACTCAACACTTCCACTGAGTTTCTGTTAAACTATGTTTACTGAACTCAACACTTCCACTGAGTTTCTGTTAAACTATGTTTACTGAACTCAACACTTCCACTGAGTTTCTGTTAAACTATGTTTACTGAACTCAACACTTCCACTGAGTTTCTGTTAAACTATGTTTACTGAACTCAACACTTCCACTGAGTTTCTGTTAAACTATGTTTACTGAACTCAACACTTCCACTGAGTTTCTGTTAAACTATGTTTACTGAACTCAACACTTCCACTGAGTTTCTGTTAAACTATGTTTACTGAACTCAACACTTCCACTGAGTTTCTGTTAAACTATGTTTACTGAACTCAACACTTCCACTGAGTTTCTGTTAAACTATGTTTACTGAACTCAACACTTCCACTGAGTTTCTGTTAAACTATGTTTACTGAACTCAACACTTCCACTGAGTTTCTGTTAAACTATGTTTACTGAACTCAACACTTCCACTGAGTTTCTGTTAAACTATGTTTACTGAACTCAACACTTCCACTGAGTTTCTGTTAAACTATGTTTACTGAACTCAACACTTCCACTGAGTTTCTGTTAAACTATGTTTACTGAACTCAACACTTCCACTGAGTTTCTGTTAAACTATGTTTACTGAACTCAACACTTCCACTGAGTTTCTGTTAAACTATGTTTACTGAACTCAACACTTCCACTGAGTTTCTGTTAAACTATGTTTACTGAACTCAACACTTCCACTGAGTTTCTGTTAAACTATGTTTACTGAACTCAACACTTCCACTGAGTTTCTGTTAAACTATGTTTACTGAACTCAACACTTCCACTGAGTTTCTGTTAAACTATGTTTACTGAACTCAACACTTCCACTGAGTTTCTGTTAAACTATGTTTACTGAACTCAACACTTCCACTGAGTTTCTGTTAAACTATGTTTACTGAACTCAACACTTCCACTGAGTTTCTGTTAAACTATGTTTACTGAACTCAACACTTCCACTGAGTTTCTGTTAAACTATGTTTACTGAACTCAACACTTCCACTGAGTTTCTGTTAAACTATGTTTACTGAACTCAACACTTCCACTGAGTTTCTGTTAAACTATGTTTACTGAACTCAACACTTCCACTGAGTTTCTGTTAAACTATGTTTACTGAACTCAACACTTCCACTGAGTTTCTGTTAAACTATGTTTACTGAACTCAACACTTCCACTGAGTTTCTGTTAAACTATGTTCACTGAACTCAACACTTCCACTGAGTTTCTGTTAAACTATGTTTACTGAACTCAACACTTCCACTGAGTTTCTGTTAAACTATGTTTACTGAACTCAACACTTCCACTGAGTTTCTGTTAAACTATGTTTACTGAACTCAACACTTCCACTGAGTTTCTGTTAAACTATGTTTACTGAACTCAACACTTCCACTGAGTTTCTGTTAAACTATGTTTACTGAACTCAACACTTCCACTGAGTTTCTGTTAAACTATGTTTACTGAACTCAACACTTCCACTGAGTTTCTGTTAAACTATGTTTACTGAACTCAACACTTCCACTGAGTTTCTGTTAAACTATGTTCACTGAACTCAACACTTCCACTGAGTTTCTGTTAAACTATGTTTACTGAACTCAACACTTCCACTGAGTTTCTGTTAAACTATGTTCACTGAACTCAACACTTCCACTGAGTTTCTGTTAAACTATGTTTACTGAACTCAACACTTCCACTGAGTTTCTGTTAAACTATGTTTACTGAACTCAACACTTCCACTGAGTTTCTGTTAAACTATGTTTACTGAACTCAACACTTCCACTGAGTTTCTGTTAAACTATGTTCACTGAACTCAACACTTCCACTGAGTTTCTGTTAAACTATGTTTACTGAACTCAACACTTCCACTGAGTTTCTGTTAAACTATGTTCACTGAACTCAACACTTCCACTGAGTTTCTGTTAAACTATGTTTACTGAACTCAACACTTCCACTGAGTTTCTGTTAAACTATGTTTACTGAACTCAACACTTCCACTGAGTTTCTGTTAAACTATGTTTACTGAACTCAACACTTCCACTGAGTTTCTGTTAAACTATGTTTACTGAACTCAACACTTCCACTGAGTTTCTGTTAAACTATGTTTACTGAACTCAACACTTCCACTGAGTTTCTGTTAAACTATGTTTACTGAACTCAACACTTCCACTGAGTTTCTGTTAAACTATGCTTACTGAACTCAACACTTCCACTGAGTTTGTTGTACTATGAGCAATACGTAACTGAACGAAGTACAT
>NW_027467782.1:35629341-35685019 GCF_004210375.1 Tachypleus tridentatus
ATCCACAATACCCACCGGACAAAGGACTTTTCATGGTGAATAACGTGATTTTTTTGGACCATCCAGCGTGTTCGTAAGAAATTACGGTGTACCATTAATGAAATATTCTGACTCAATTAGAGAAAAACAATTGGATTTTAAAAATCAATGGGTCAGTTTATGTGATACGACAAAATAGTTATTTTGAGATTTAGATGCGACTGTAACATTCTCTGGGGTAAATAATTTTACTACAGTGAAGACCTGTTTAAGGCGAATCACTTGGAAGCGAAGTAAAATTCCGGCTTAGACAAAGTAAAGTTGCATTTCCTTAATTGTATATAATTTTCAGAGCGGGTGTTATACTTGTTTGACTGATGGGAAGTAAGATTTGTGATTAAAGTTCTTATATATTTATATTTGTTAGAATGAGAACTTGCTTGACTCAGGGGAAACATTTGTGAATAAAGTTATTATACTATTTATGCTATATTTATTAGAATAAAACAAAATAGACATTAAAAATATACACAAGTACACAAAATCTTAATCAAATTAATTTGAAAAAGGTGTCCAATTTCAACTGTTTCGTTTTTTTTAATGAGCTTTCTCATGCGGTTAAAGAGAATGGTAATTTTACTGCCTTTTCATGAAGTTAATTTTCCACTTCATTCTTGCTACAATTTGATAGCGTTAATAATAACTTAACACTTGCGATG
Source organism: Tachypleus tridentatus (assembly GCF_004210375.1). NCBI lineage: Eukaryota > Metazoa > Arthropoda > Merostomata > Xiphosura > Limulidae > Tachypleus > Tachypleus tridentatus. The sequence continues at coordinate 35,630,040 of NW_027467782.1, forward strand.
AAGTAGGAATTTCTATTTCCTCACTATCTTTTCCATTTTCTTCATCTTCTGACTCTCTCTGTTTGCATCTTCGATTCTATTATAGATTTTAAATCAATTTCACCAGTTTTCCTAAACATTTGTCAACATTTACAAAACTTTCCGCATTTCAGAGTCATCTGCATCAATCTTCTCAATCAGAGTTTGGATTACACTAAAATCATACGCTTTATTATTCGCTTTCCATTCCACAGGAAGTTGATTCTTCCTTAAATTTTGAAACAGCGTGGATTTTCACTTTTACCTATTGCCCATGGTTTCTCTAGTTTTCCGTCAGCAAATGCGACCACAAATACAGTCAATCGTTGTTTCGAATAGTGACCTCCGGAATAGTGACGGCAGAAAAAAGAACAAAATATATTTATCCAATACTTACTGTAACAAAATGTCTAAGAATTTATTCATGTAAAAGAGACGAAAAGCTACTGATGAAGAAACCAAGAACTTTATACCTAAGAGTTATTCTATACATGATAAGTCCCATAATTTCAAAACTATTAACTGATAAATAAAGATTAAACTCTGTTAGTGTTAACCGGACCTCCATACCGGTTATATTCTGTTCAATTTGCAGTGGAGCACCACTTTTTTCTTCTGAGCTATGTAGAGAACCAATTATAATTACTAATGCATTCCATCAGTTGAATTTGAATGAGTGCACTTGAAATACTGTTGACTTGCAGAAATCTTAACACCTCATCTTCACAAGGAACTGGTTGTGTAGAATATGAGGGTGTTAAGATTTTTGTTACGTAGAATTTTAACCCTGCTTTGACTATAGTGACGAGCCGCTTTCCAGACATTGAGGCTAAACTCCATGATATTAACTCCCATAAAAGTATCCATTTTCCAACAAAGCAACATGAATAAATTATCATGGAAACATTGATCCAAGTAACTGGAACATGTTGTTTTCCTTTTGTATCAAGAAGACAAAGTACCAAAGTAAGATTATATTGATGCAGATTCTCATAACTACAACAATTCAAACAAAATAATAATTTAATTGAATCTCTCGTAAGTCCTATTTTACTTTTGGTCTGTATGGTTAATTGCGCGTAATGCGTGCGACTCAACTGAGGGATCGCGAGTTCGCGTCCGCGCCACCGCGCTAAAACATCATCTCTTTCGCCTCCGTGGCCGTAGCACGTGACAATCAATCCCACCATTCTTTGGTAAAAAGATAAACCCAAGAGCTGGCGGTGGGTGGTGATGACTAACTGCCTTCCCTCTGTTCGAACACCGCTAAATTAGGGATCTATGTGAGCACAGATAGCCCCTCGAGTAGGCTGAAGCGAAATTCCTAAACAAAACAAACCTATTTTATTGGAAAAATGTATAGGTATATGTTAAAAGTGGCAGCGCTTTAAAGTGCTCTTAGAAAATTTCATCCGCCGTTTGTAGTAATCTGTAATCCACATAAATACAATTGGAAGAATATATGTGTGTGTGTGAAGGTATTTGCAAGAAACATAAAACAAGCAATGAAACATTTAGACATTCTTTAAATTTCAAAAGAAATATATTTATATGAAATGAAAATATTAATAAACAGTTATACTGACAAAAGTTTCTATGAAAAAGGTTTTGTCATGCGATAGTTGAAACTGACAACGAACAGATAGTAACTAACCACCTTTCCGTTACATATAGACGCATGCATTTGTTTATTTTGTTGTTAACTCGCGAAAGCTAAATAATGGGCGCTCTACGCTATTACCAGTACGAGCATCGTAAGCCTTGTTTCTACCGTTATAACTCCACTGACTATTATGCCATCAGCTGGCGCACATGTGCTGGCTATCAACGAGTTTTTTGTTTTTTTTTCTCATGTGCTCTCTAAATATAACGTAATCAAATTCAACAGTCTCCGTGTATAATAATTATCAGAACACAAATCTTTCTTACCGTTGACAAAATGACAAAATCTGTGGTTTCGATTATTCGCAGGGCAAAGTAAGAAGAAATACAGTCCGTCGAACTGTTCGACGGTAAAACAATCAAAGAACTGGATTCTTATAATGTATTCAAAGTTGTTCCTTCTAGTGGCTCAGCAACAAGTTAAGAGCTTATAACATTAAATTTCTGATGTTCGAGCCCCGATGGGAAACACAAATAGCCTACCATACAGACTTTTACACTGCTAAATTAGAGATATCTAGTGCAGATAGCCCTCTTGTAGGTATATATAAAACAAACCAAACCATCTTTATTGATTGCAACGAAAATTGATTCTTTTTATTGTGGTTTGTTTGTTTGTTTTTGAATTTCGCACAAAGCTACTCAAGGGCTATCATTGCTGGCCGTCCCTAATTTAGCAGTATAAGACAAGAGGGAAGGCGGCTAGTTATCACAATCCACCGCCAACTGTTGGGCTACTCTTTTACCAACGAATAGTGGGATAGGCCGTCTCATTATAACGCCCCACGGCTGAAAGTGCGAGCATGTTTGGCAACGGGATGCGAACCTACGACCCTCAGATTACGATTCGCACGCCTTAACCCACTTGGCTATGCCGGGCCATTAACACAAATTATTCACTGGTTGGCTTAACTTTCAAACGGTATTTCAACAGAAATTTCTAAATTTAATACACCTTAACTTACGAATAAACTTACTTGCAGATTTATTTGCTGATTAGACAATAGCACACTGACTGAAACTAAAAGGTTGAACAATTGCTAAATTTTATACATTTTTTATTTTAAAAGAAAGATGGCATTTCGAGCGCGCGATCTTCGTTAGATAATATACTTTTCAACAATGACGCATGCGTAGAATTCCAAGAACTACGTATATAGTATTTGGAATGTCGGCGATTGTTCGATCTTTTATTATATATATTTTGTTCGGCTTTCACTATACTTGTCTTTCAATTGTTCTTTCGTAGTTTCGATTTGAGTTGAATTTTCGAGTTTTTTTCTCGAATTTGTAAATTGTAACATATTTTTGCAAGTTCAGTGCAGATCTACATATTGTTACGGCCATTAAAATACAAAAATACAGCAACTCTCTCTTCTAACAACAATTATTCGTCTGATATTGTAGACACGTCACGTTACTAAGGGTAAAGCCTTGGAAACAAGAAACAATAATGCTAATCAATCTGATGTACAAACGGCGTATTTGATAGTTTATAAAGTAATATCTTATCAAAATGGTTTCATTTTTCAAAATACCTTCTGACAACATATTTATTAAGACCAACCTGTGCTTAGTAGTTGTCATAGAAAGTGTTATTACTCTTATTTGTTACAATATTTTCTACATTGACGAATTTGGGTAAGTCAAGAGTTGTATTTAAAAAATTAGTTTGATTACTTCACGTGAAAAGTATTTGATTGTGAAAAACATGGAATTAAAGCAACAAAGATGATTATATTGTCTCTTTATTTGAATTGAATCCGTAATTCTGTTCTAATATCCTTAAATTTGTTGTGGAATAAATAATTATTGAGGCATACCTTTTGTGTTAATTTGCATAACTCGCAATTACTCACTTATTGTACACTTACACTAATGTAATTGCAGTTGTTGGTCCTACGGATGTTTGTAAAGATGTTTATCTATACTGTCGGTGCGTATACGAAAATAATAAGTTAATGAACTTGTTACGAACATTTTATAAATCTGACATCTTTGAACCTGCTCTATTTTGTCAGTTATCCTGAGCATCCGAAATGCTGCAATCACCATAGTTGCCCAGTCGGAGATACGAGTGTTCAATACTTAATAAACATTATAATAATCTTGTGTGGAGTATTTTCAATATTCATATCTCTTAAAACGTTTTTTCTACTTCTTCAGGAACTGAAGGTGAGATTTTATTTCAAACCGCCTAATGTAGGATATTTACTGACAATTCTTTAGCCCATTATAAAAAAAACTTTGATTTAAACACGATTACATGATTTTTATTGGTGTTTATCGCATAAATTAAATGTCAGTGTTACCTGTTTAAAGTTTATACTTTTAAAGTGATTAAATTAATTTATGTTTGTCAAGCATTTTTTTTGCCTAAAAGTATACAGTAATGCAAGTGAAATATATGGGTGTGTTGGACAAAGTATGTAACTTGTTTGTGGCGATAAATTTGACAATAAATAAACAGTACACACTTCGCTTATTTTAAAATAGTGTATATTTAAAGCAAGTTATACGCACAAAAGAATTTACACTTCATGTATGTACATCATAGTTGCATTTCAAATAGTATACAATAGAGTTCTCTCTTTGTTGTCAATAAACTGCTTTAGAATCTAGATGAAAAACTAAACTATCTTTATTTTTAATCTGATCAATAACAGTGTATAACTCTTATTTCTTTCACCTTTGTTGTTTCTTTTATCATAACAGTATCTTCACTTTTGATACACATCTGCTGTTTTTTGTGAAGGCAAGTTCAGTGGTCTGAGAAAACGTTTTGACAAGACAAGTTATTCTCTCAAAATGTCAGAAAATTGCTAATCTCCTTTAACATGTTAACCGTTAGGCCATTCGTTCCCACGACGTTTAACTTTACGTTACCTAACCTTTGTTTGACCGAAACTACCTTTCAGTTGATTAAGTTCGATTTTCGCTCTCTTCCAGCCAGCTCGCTCAGTTGTTGCATTTTATATACTTTATTGAGGCCTTAACATCCAGATCAGCGACTTACAAACACAACTTCCAACGATCGTCTGCTTTTAACTCTTATTAAAAAAAAATTGTGAAATATAATCTCACAAAATAAATCAGTCAATACTGCTTACACTATCTTTTATATCTAAAATGTTGCAACAAACCAACAGCACAGAACAATACAGGAATTATTATTTTATGATAAAACAATAAAGACACGAAAGATCGATTTTTTTGTCTAAATAGGAGATTTAACAACATTCATGTCTTTAAGGTCAAATTTAGAATGTTCTATATAGCAGTCGAGACATTATAATCAGGCCCAGCATAGCCAAATGGTTACTGCGCTCGTCTCGTAAAATGATGACAGTAGCGGGTTTGAATCCCTCACATCAAACATTGTTTCCCTTTCAGCCACAGGTGCGTTATAATGTGACGATCAATTCCATTATTCTTTGGTAAAGGAGTGGAACGATGAGTGGTGATGACTAGTTTCCTTCCCTCTAGTCTTGCACTAAAAACAAATATTATAATTAATCTTTGTTGGCAAACGCTTATTTATATTTGTGTGGTATATTAATTATTCTTCTATAGTACTTAATATTATATAATTTCGGTAGTGCATAAAAGAAACATTTTATTAAAGATATTAAATAACATGAGGGGATTCTGAGTGAAACCACCAAACCATGGTAGAGCCCACAGTCACCTTTCATTCCCATTTATATGGATATATTCGGCAAATATAAGAAGGTACTTCCAATTGTGAGTATCTGCCTTCTTCAGATAGGCTGACCAGTGGATACAGCAGTTTTGTCGAAGGACAGACCTAATTTAGTGAACTGCACCTGGATACGAAGGCCAAAAGGAACAATGGCAAACCATCTATTCTAAAAAAGCATGAGCCACTGAAGAAAGAAAACACAACCCAAGGTGGGATGCTGTGGTAGAGATCGAAGTTTTGAAGCATACAGTAAAGACTGTTGCAAACATTAGAGATGTAGAGGAGTTTCATGATTCTCAGTGTACAAACCCTGGACTGGAGAAGTGCGAAAGGCCGTTGTGAAGAGCTGAATCCCATGATGGTAAACTTCAAGGAGGAGTTGCTGGCAGAGCTCTAGGCCACAGTGACTTGTAGTCCAGTTTTGATGAATGAAGACACAATAGATTTCTAGCATAAAACATAAACTTGCTCCCAAGGAGGTGGAAGAGAGGACAAGGAGGACGCTCAGTGCCTTTGTACACTTGACACATAGCTATTTGATGCGTGGAGTAAAGGTCAGCTTACAGTCAGTGATAAGCCTCAGGAACCTTGCTTCAGGGATCACAGGAAGCACAGCTCTCCAAGACAGAGTTCAGGATGGGAATGAATACAATATTTGTAGCATGAATGCATACAAACGCTTTTAGAGCGAGAAAAGGTAAAACTCTTTGCTGTGGTCCACATCAATAAATGATTGAAGGCAATCTGTTGCTACCATTCAATGAACCTCATAATCAAAGACTGTCACGAGAAGTAGAAGCCACTGAGATAAAGACTACTTGCAACTGTAGGAATGAATTGTCCGCTGATGGCATTAATCTTTATAATGAAATGTGCGACACTCAAGACACAGCCCTAAGGAACTCCAAGTTCCTGTGGGAAAGAATGGGAAATTGTTGAACCCACACGGACTTTGAATCACCAGTCCATTAAAAAATGTTTAATAATGGATTTGATTGGAAGTCTCGCAAGATGGCAAACCTCCACGTAGTGTCATAAGCTTTCTCTATGTAAAAATACAGAAACAATATGTTGTTGCTTGAGAATGATTCCCCGATTAACGTTTCAAGTCAAATCATGTGGTCCATGATGGAGCACTGTCATTGGAGCTCAAACTGTATGGGCAAGAGAAAATTATTTAATTCAAGGAACCAAAAATGAGCAAGAAAAATCCTCTGTAATATCTTACAGAGACCGCTCGTCAAAGCATTTGAATGGTTGTTTCAAAGAATCTTGGAATCCTTCCCAGGCTTGGGAAAGTGAGAGGCGGTAGCATTTTGCCAAGCATCAGGAAAAACATTCTCCTGCCAAACTCAGTTAAAAATAACCAGAATAATAGCAAGAGAGGTAGGAGAGAGATGGCATAGCATTTTATAGTGAATATCATCAGGTCCAACTAGTGCACTACAAGATCAATGAAGAGCAATCGTAAGTTCCACCAGCATAAAGGGTGATTATGGTCATAGAGACGATCAGCTCAAAAGAAAATAGGTGATTGCTCTGCTAGTATATTGATGACTAAGAAGTTGAGGGATGAAGCAGAAGTGCTAGATGCACGAGAAAACTTTCACCTAGGGTATCTGCAATTTTCTGGCCACCAGAGAGAATGATTCAAAGGGGCATAAGTATACTATCCACTGATGTTTCAGATCTGAAACAACAAGGAGTTCAAGAACATTGATATGAAGAGGGCAAAAACTTTTGCAACACAGTCTTGAAGAGAATACATCAATGAAGACATGCAAATTTGGCCATGTAGGAGGAAGTGGGATGTTCTCCGAGACATTAACTTTGCCCAACCGCAATAAGGCTTGTCCATAACTTTAGAAGGGGGATGGGAGAATCTAACATCCTGAGCATGGTTTCATTTCTCGTGAAGAACCCATTGAAGGGACCACATATGAGCCCCATACAAGGTGTGTCAAAGGAGTTAATGAAGACATCATCCCCTAAAGCAATTTGATTAAGCAGCTTCGAGAAACAGCTAATGAGTATGATTAGCCAACTCCTGTTTGGAATGAGTACAAAAACACCAGTTGCTAGAAACAAGTAAAAACACAATTCCAAAGAATAAGATACAGAGAGAGGGCTTCTAAAATGCAATGGTGCTACAGCCAACCCCAAGGGTAGAGCATGAAACTGTATGTTACCCGATGATAGAGAACTAAAGATATGGATGATAATACTCTGATACAGGATTGTAAAAGATATGCATTGGAGATGCCCAGCTTAGTCATCCAAAGCTGAAGAGAGAGATCTCACTAAAATGTAAGTTCGGATTCCATAATGAAGCATGAACATGTTTATTGACACTGGACAAGTTCATGACACTCCTTGCTTGGTCATTTTTGGGGCCACAAACTAGCGGGAGGAAACGCCTCGAAAACATGGCGAGAAAGATTCGATAACCTCTGGTGTAAAAAGGTCATTTTACCACCTCTGAAAGATGCTGGCACAGAATGGGATCCTGAGGAGGATAAAAGGAAACAGGTACAATGAATAAGGGATGAGGAGTAAGAAATGGGTAATGAAACCTTCTGATAATACCTTGATAAACTTCTACTAGACCTAAACGCATCAGGTAGGCATAAGAACTGTTTGTGATGAACCATGTGACTTCAGAAAAACCATGAGTAGTGGCACCAGGGGAAGAAGGAACAGGTCAAGGCTAGGAAGGGGATAGTTGGAAGACAGGAATCGGTGCCGTGCTCGGCTCTGGCTCAGACTAATGGGTCACCAGGTGAAAAACGGTGGATTACAATAGGTAACAATTTTTTTCTTTTTTTTCTTCCTGGACAGAAAGTATTATTATTTCACTTGCTTATGCCTAAAATAAATGGAAAAGACATATTTTCCTCTTCAAACTTTGCTTTTGTGACCTGAGTTCTCCTGTACCCACTCCGCCAGATACGTGAAAGTGATTTACATTACAGTCGCAAATCTCGAAAACTACTCACTTTTAAACATTTTTGTTTATTTTTGAATAACTTCAATATAAATAAATGTAAATGTCGATTCATATGTTGTTTTATTCAGATCTTATGCAAACGAAAATGTGAAAATTTGCACGTTTTTACATAGAAAATAAGTTAATTTCTAAATTTCATTATCCATGTCACAAAAGCAAAGTTTGAAGGGAATAATGGCTATTTCTTGTACTTTTACAACATAAGCAATTAAGAAATAACACTTACTATCCACGAACAAAATTTGTGTTACATAGTGTTATTGCCAATGTGGAAATAAGGAGTGAGAGGACTTTCCCAGAAAACTCCTTCATGTTCCTGTGAAAATCTCAGACAAGAGATGGACCGAGGAGAGGTACTGCAACAGAGTCATCACAGTATGACAAAGACAGGAATAGTGAATACTCGATAGATGAATGGGAGATTTGTGATCTACCACTCCAACACCCGAACAGGCAGAAGTGAACCCAACCATTTTTTTTGGTCCAGACACGAACAATCTATCCAATGTTAGAGAGAGAGAGAAGGAAATGATCCATAGCACGAAGGGACGAGGCATACTGATGCTACCACCCAACTAAGAGGTGAAGTGCTCAACACAAACCCAAATATCAAGTAAATGAGGTAGAGAGGCAGAACTTTGTGAAAGGGAAAGACTGGGACGATAAGAAGTAGAATGAAGAAACAAAACATCTGGTGAGAAATAAAGTCGAAAAACAAAACAAATGAAAGTTGATCAGAATCCTCGGGAAGCGTGTGAGAAGGCATGGCAAACTCGGTTGGGATGAGGAGAAATGATCAAAATCCCTTTCAGACAAATGTTGCCCCGTATAATGCTCAATCTTCCTGTGAACGAATGCAAATAAATAGCTTTCTTGGTCGCTTACACCTATGGCTCGAAGTATGACATCACATAAATGAGAAAGATCCGAAGTAATACATAACGTTAACTTTGGAATTCGGGCTTGAAATCGAACAAACAAGTGAAAAATTAAAACACGAGTAAATAAATTTTTCAAAGTCAAAGCGGAAATTTCTTGAAATAAATAGTAAGTTACACTAACGTCAACCACTCTAAGCAGAACTTGAACAAAAAGAAAAATGTCTAAACTTCATCATTACCAAAAAAAAATTATGTTTCGATAGTGGCACATAAGAGAGAGATGCATGCGTAACGTGACGGTTGTGTATTCCTATTGGTGGAAAGATGACGCATGATGATTTGCGTGGAGATTTGTTGAAATCTATGATTTCAATCAGGCCCGACGAGAGGGGTCAGGGGCCAGTGCCCTGGGTCCGGGTGTCTAGAGGCCCAGGAGGACAGCCTGTATATAATGCTTTGCCAGCTGTTTGTGGAAGGGGCCTTAATGCTTGCTGTCCTGGGGCCCGTAATGGCTCTCGACGGCCCTGATTCCAATAGGTGGGTGCAAAAGGCTTGTGGAATGCGTTATAAAAAAATCGTCTATGGAGGGCAGAACAAAACAGGAAAAGCTAATTTTGTGAGAGGAGAAAAGTACCTTATTAGAAGATTAAAATAACTCTGAGACTTACGGGTAGTGTTTTACAGTATTTTCTACATTTAACAATGTGTAAAAAATTGTTTATGGAAGATAACAACTTTTATTCAAACATGGGTATTTTTTTATAGGAAGAACAAATTGAGAAAAATGTTGTGTCCACTGAGAGGGATGATACAAATTCAAAACTCTCATCCATTTTGTCAGGAGTCGTTTAATTAGAAACACCGTAAGAAATATCCAGTCTGTTTTCTTTTGATATCAGTATTGTTACACAAGCATTTATGTTTGCTTTATCTTTTACACCTGTGCAATACAAATGACATATTTTATAATGAATTATATTACAAGTTAAATTGTATAACCTCAAGGTGGTTCATAACTTTAATGGTATAATTTAGAGCATTCTATAAAGGATTTTGTTTATTTTTCAGTCTTGTGATTACATAATTCAAAAGCTGCTCTTTGTTTACATCACTTGTGTCAGAGCATTGAATTTTCAGTTACTTTCTAAATATACGTATATCATTGAGTTAGAATTATTACTTCATAGTTGTAATATTAATGATTGCATTTCTTTACCAGTGTGCAAAACCTGTTGAAAAAGAGGGGGCATTAAATACTTGCTCATCTTTTGGATTTGAAACAAAAGATCTCAGAATCAGTAACAATATGACGTATGAAGACTTTCTACAAAAGTTTAAAACTCGAGTGTCAATGGAAGATCCGTATACGAAATATACCAATTTTAGAAAAATTGGTTATGGGTAAGTTTAAAAAAATAATATATACCTCATCAGCTTTTATTCGTATAAACTTAAAGAAAAGTATGGTAATTGAATAGGGTAATTACAATTATTAATATTTGAATTCAGGTTTGATGTTTTGTATTGGAGTTGGACCGAAGTCTGAGTCCAAAGTACGAATGCTTAAAACTTTGGCATTCCACTCGTAATCCCAGGGTCGCAAGTTCGAATCCCCGTCGCATCAAACATGCCCGTTCTTTCAGCCGTGGGGGCGTTATAATGTGACGGTCAATCCCACTTTTCGTTGGTAAAAGAGTAGCCCAAGAGTTGGCGGTGGGTGGTGATGACTAGCTGCCTTCCCTCTTGTCTTACACTGCTAAATTAGGGACGGCTAGCACAGATAGCCCTCGAGTAGCTTTGTGCGAAATTCCAAAACAAATGCTAAATTAGAGACGGCTGGCGCAAAAACAAATTGCAATATCATTCTTTTCCAACCTTCCACAAAGTTTTAAGTTTGTTTGTTTTGAATTTCTCGCATAGCTACTCCAGGGCTATCTGAGCTAGCCGCTATTCGTTGGTAAAAGAGTAGCTCAAGAGGTGGCGGTGGGTGGTGATGACTAGCTGCCTTCCCTCTAGTCTTACACTGCTAAATTAGGGACAGCTAGCACAGATAGCCCTCGTGTAGTTTTGCGCGGAATTCAAAACAAACAAACAAACAAACCATCGTAATTTAAAAAAATATAACAAATCTTTGGTTATAAAAAAAAACAAACACTATATGTGATGCAAAGGACAGGCTGGTAAACCCATTGGTATTGAAAATATGATTTAACTTAGAAAATATACAAATGTTCAACATTAGAAACACCTTGCCACATTATGATCTATCAAGGAAAAAAAATTAGTTACAAGTGGGCAGTGTGATTCATCTTATCCAAATACAGCTAGTATATTTTACATCAACAAAACTTTGCATTAAAAATAACTTGTCCCAGCATCCCAGCAAACATAGTCTCATAGTTCAGAAAGTGTTATAAATTATTGGATATTTCGATGTAAAAGGGGAAATTGGGAGATTACGAAGAATAAAATTACACCATAGAAAGGGTTACAACGTATATTGAGCAAAGTAAGCCATGTGTCATTAGCATTGTTATGCTTAAAAGCATGCATTCATAAGAAAAAAAGGATTAATTTATGCAGGTAGGCTTATCTGAATTACAAAATTAAAGATTCAAAACTAACATTACATAATGGATGTATCTTGAATGTAACAGGAGAACAGAAATACTGTATAATAGTGTAAATATAAAGTATTACGACCTTACAAAAATATAAGGCTAGAAACATGTAAAGGCATAATAATTTTATTACAAGAATACAGTGATGTCTTTGTATCAGGTAACCAGCACACCACAGATTATAATGTTTTTTATTGTTTCAGCGCTTCAGGAATTATTTATAAAGCGTCAGAAATTGGCACTGGTAGAACAGTTGCTATCAAGCAAATAAACTTATCTCGTGAAAGTAAAATTGAACTGTACATCATTGAAATTCTTAGATTAAGGGAACACAAACACCAAAATATAGTAAACTACATTGACACCTATCTTGTAGGTGAAGAACTCTGGGTAAGTGTTCATAGTGTTACATATTACTTTATTTTATTTATAATTTGACATGTTATAATGTATGGGTTGAGATACTGTCTTTATTAAATTAATTTGTTTATATTGAGCAACATGACAAATTTAAGAAACGTTTCGTATGCCACTTTCACAGATCTGATTTTTTCTTAATTGTGATTATAAATAGTTTTAGAGGAAGGATTGTGAGTTGGAGACACATCTGCTTCAGTTACAATAATTTTTAATTCATTCCATATATGTATATATATTTAGAATAACTTTATACTTGCATAATGTGTTCCTACCAGTACATTATCTCTCACCAGCATAGGGCCTGGCATGGCCTAGCGCGTTAAGGCGTGCGCTTCGTAATCCGAGGGTTGCGGGTTCACGCCCAAGTCGCGCTAAACATGCTCGCCCTCCCAGCCGTGGGGACGTATAATGTGACGATCAATCCCACTATTCGTTGGTAAAGAGTAGCCCAAGAGTTGGCGGTGGGTGGTGATGACTAGCTGCCTTCCCTCTAGTCTTACACTGCAAAATTAGGGACGGCTAGCACAGATAGCCCTCGAGTAGCTTTGTGCGAAATTCCAAAACAAACAAACAAATATATAATACAAATCTATCTTTTAAAGAATACTAAAGAACTATTGTTACTTTTTTCCAACTTCATGAATAAATTTTTGGAAGAATTTTGGTATGAGTATTTGTTAGAAATGTCATTACTGACAGAATCCTAAATCAGGAAGTAAAATTATTTTGTGTTACTAGTATGTATGATTTTAGTAAAGAACAAAATGTAAGTGAAATTTTAAATTCCTTTGTATAGATTGTAATGGAGTATTTGTCCGGTGGATCACTAACAGATGTTGTAACAAAAACTTCCATGAAAGAAAAGGAAATTTCAAGAGTTTGTAGAAAAGTATGTGAGATTGATTGTTGTTAATTGACGTGTTCTACAGAAGAGATCCGATAATTGTGTGTTACTTAAGTCTGTTGAATGATTATTCTATTTCCTTGCAAAAACTCTAATGAACTATGTTGCAAAAAATTGATACTTCCATAAACTTTCCTTTCTACAGTGATAAAGAACAATTTAAATAATATTTCAGCTGGTAATAGTGTAATTCCATCTAAAATTGATGAGGTTATCATAGTATAAACTCCGTGAAGTTATTTGAACTTACAAGAAGTTTCACCTCCAGTGCATTATATGGAAACACATCTTCAACAAGTCTGCAATTGTTTTTTCTAAATTTACCGTTGGCAAGTTTTAACTGTACTAAATATCAGTCTGAACCACGTTAAAACGTAAACCTTTGATATTAAGTGCATAGTATATTCCAAAGAAATAAATACCAGAAAGACTTAAAAAATGGTTCAGTCTGAAAATAGGTTAAAACATTACAATCTTAAAATTAATTTTGCACAAAGTAAAAAAAAACAAAAACTAGTTAAGGTTGTGAAGAACACGTAATTTAGATACTACTGCAGGCAATGGTTTAGTCTTTCAGGAGCGAGTGGAAACGTAAAATCTACCATTATGTTATGTAAGTAATATTCCACTGATAACTTTGTTTATATATAATAATAAAAAGGTTTGTCTCTGTGTGTGTAACTCTGTATCTCCAAGAAGAAAGAGCACAGAGACTCAGCTTTTGCACCCATATTAATGGAACCCTGAGGGTGTGCATCTGGTTATTAATTATTCTTGTGCATATTTTTAATGAGGTAAACTAGTGGAACTACACAGAAAAGTATTTTCCTATATGACAACTTCTAATTTATAGAAAAGTTAATACATTTTGATAACAATGGGCTCAAACAGTGGTATTTATGTTGTGCTGTTTAGCAAGAAAGATATATAGGGTATACTTTCGTGTTAGAATGGGCTCAGAATACATACACACTGACATAATAATGTAGCATAGGCAGACTTGAGTCTTTACCATTTCATTATGAGTTGAAGCCCACATGCCATGGAACAATGGCCAATCTGTAGTGTAGAATATATAAACGTAATAACTTGTGCAAAGCTGGGTACCTTAGTTTGTATAAGAACATGTAATATATAGGGAAGCTAGTGCACTTTGATAACAATGCTTTCCAGCAATGGCTTTTATGTCATGTTACTTGGCTAAAAAAGTATAGTCTGATATTGTTGTTAGCCTGTGTATAGGAAATATAACATGACATGTATAAATGACAGAATTGGGAAAATATTTGTTTATTTCTTAATTTATCGTCTCCATTCATTAAAGATATGTGTTTTCTATTAAAAGTATTCATGATATAACAGAAAATACCTTAATTCAGAAACAATTTAAGATTAAAACTGCACAGAGGCAATCCCTCAAGGTTGTTGGTCTCAATCTATAAAGCCCATGTTTTTTTAATGTCAGGGCGTGAGAAACCAACTAATATATCAACATAATAACTTGTGTGAAGCCAAATACTTTTCCTAGTTATCAAAATAAATAGCTTTAATATTTTCTTCTTTCACTCAGAATTTGTACTCTTGTCTCCATATAAAGTTTCAAATATCTGATATTTATTTATTAAAATATTAATAGTTGAAATAAATTCATATTTCATTTAGGTTCTTCAGGGATTAGAGTACCTTCACCTTAATCATGTTATACACAGAGATGTCAAAAGTGACAATATCTTACTTGGAACAGGTGGTGAGGTAAAATTAGGTAAGTTTTAGACATATGCCTTTGTGAAAAATGCAGTTCCAAATATTGTAGCTTGTTTGTAACAAAATTTCCTTTAAGCATAGATTAGTTGACAATGCATCAGCCTTGTAGTTTCATTAAAACAGAAGGTTTTGCTAGTGTTTGCCAGTTGAAAACAATCTAGTTAAAGTGATGTTTTATTTTTGAAAAAGCAAAAATATTTATGTGTGTACATGTATATATACTTATGTATTTATATATATTAATAAAAGGTAATATTTCTTTCAAGGTATTATAAGCCAGTTATATAAACATAGCAAACACAGAACAAATATAGAAATTGTTTTAAAGTCTGTCTGTCTAAACTTTAATTTTTCAAGCTTTTGCTGTTAGAAAACAAGCTAATTGTGGATGGGTTTTTTTTCTCTTTCACATTCCTCTTTGTTTACTGAAGATCAGAATGTAAAAAATATACATTTTGGGTGTATGTTTTACACACCTCTGGTTTTCAGCCACAGTTAACAAATTAAGAAATAAATAGAGAAGACACAACATCTATAGTGAAATTTTTATAATAATGTTTAACTTATACAACATTTTAGTGGCTTACAATATTTAGATTGCAAAATTTAAATTATTTTATTACATGTGTAGATAGTGTTTGATGTAAACTTATGTCTCTTGAAATCCAGTCAAAATAATGAGTTCTGTTACTGAATAAACTGTTTATTGGGCTCCATTCGTATAATTGTTCCATATTCCTATGTTCATTACAATATACTTACAGTTATAATCTTATGTATCTTCCTAATTAATTTTTAAATTATTATATCCGCGTTTTCCTCTTATTTTTCTTAAATAGTTGTAATATTTGATATTTTTATATTAAGTTGTGGTTGTTTATTTCTTCATATTTTTTTTCAATATCAAATCTTTAAATATTATTGAAATATATTTTCTAGCTATGTAAAGCATTGAATATTGTTTACTCTTGATTAAATTATTTTTTTGGTAAACGTCCAATATAAAACGAAATAAAACCAACTACATGACATAGCTATGTATTGTGCCGTTAATCAGTATAACTTGATGTAAAAGCTAGGCTTTTACATATGCTTATTAGCAAAAATACAACCATATGCCAATATCAAAAGTACAAATAACTTAATATACATGATTAAAGTCAGTAAAACCCCAATGAGACTTTAAAACTTGTCTCTTACACTTAACGTATTCTGACATATATCAATGTGTCATCCTCAAAGTGTAACATTTGTTTTGCAAAATAACCCTTAATTATACAATTACCAGATGACCAATTCATATTAAAGAACAACATTTCTATCATCCTTATTTCATAATTTAAATTTTCTCTTTAAACATCCATTACATACACATATTTGGTTTGTTTTTGAATTTCTCGCAAAGCTACACGAGGGCTATTTGCGCTATCCGCCCTTAATCTAGCAGTGTAAGACTACAGGGAAGGCAGCTAGTCACAACCACACACTGCCAACTCTTGGGTTACTCTCTCACAAACGAATAGTGGGGTTGGGCGTTATAATGATTAGTGTGACGGAGATGTGAACCTACGACCTTCAGATTACAAGTCGAGTGCCTCAACCACCTGACCATGCCAGGCCAAACATATTTAATTTCCAGGCTTTTTTCAGAATTATATATAAAATAATTACTAGTTTGAAAATTGCTTATCCAGTTGGATTTTGCTTTTTTTTTTAACACCAGCAACTTAAAAATAACATTTTATTACATACTATTTATTATGGAACAAGTAATAAATGTATACAAAAAGGACAGATTTGTAGCAATGTTTTGTATGTTTGCAAAATTTAATTGTGCATTTCAATGATTAAATATTTCTATTTTACAATAGGAGCAGAATAGATTAGAGTTAACCACTGAATATTTATTTTATTAATTTATTTATAATGAATGATAGTGATTTTATTTTGTTATAAATTATGTCTGAACATTATAAAGATGGTTTTGTTACGTAGGTGATTTGATAGGGGAGATTGAACAAAAATAATGCAAAGTTAATCTTGTCATGTGTTCTCATAAAAGGGATATTATATACTTGGCTAGATAAAGTTAAATGACTTTTTAAAACCTTAATCTTTTGTTAGCTAAGTTGGTCATATTTAACTGACTATAAAAGTGTAACAAGTTTTAATATGCTTTAAGTTAATTTTTGAGGTTGCCTAGAAATTCTTTACAAGTCATTTCTCTCAAATGATAAATTTCTTTCCACTATGCAGCCGACTTTGGGATATCTGCCAAACTCACCCGAGACCGAAATAACAGGAGAAGTAGATGTGGTACTCCCAATTGGATGGCCCCAGAAGTAGTAAAGGGAAACAGATATGGGCCAAAAGCAGATATTTGGTCACTGGGAATTACAGCCATAGAGATGGTTCAAGGTGAACCACCTTACTATGGTCAGAAAGAGTTCATGGTAAGTGTTGCTAGTCAATACTTACAGCCAAGGAGTAAGAAAAGATTGAATTTCATTTTTCATTTTATTTGAATTTCTCCTGTTTCTCTTTTTTTTTTACAGGTTGTTTAGGTTTTAAATGTTATAAAACCATTGAATTGGAAAGATAAAGTTAAAGCATTTGAACAAAATTTGTTTGATACATCTAATTGAGTCTTCCTGTGGATACAATTAGTCTTTCATCAGCAATTTCAAGATATTTTAAGAATTTGGGTGCATTAATACCTTATTTTAGTAAACACAAATGTTCCTACATTAATGTTCCTCATATAAACTACCATTGTTTCACAATACCAGGATTCTTAAAACACATTCTTTTCACTTGAAAACACAATTGTATACTTTGGCCACAATGTCTTCCAGCAACTATAGGGAACAGCTATAATAAAGGCATAAATAAGGCTTTGTATAATATTTATACATACAGATGTATTAAACATAATGATGAACAGCACAACAATGGCAACAAGTATGAACATTTGACAAATGTTTATACAGTAACGAACCATTAATTCTTGAATGTTTTGTAATACTATCACCACCATACTGATAACTCTCAATAATTAAACAGTAACATGTTCAATAATTTATCAGTAATGTTCATCTACCTTATAGTTATACTTTTGGAGCCATTTAGACATAGCTAAGGAGGATTGTCCAAATTATTTAATGCCAGTGTCACTAACAGTATTGGTTAAAATGTTTAATATATATATATATACGTGTATATATTTCATTATATATATACATAACTTTTTGGTATCAGAATTATTTTAAACAGTTAAGTTAGGTTATTCATCAAGTCACACACTCTTTTTCAGGTATATCATCTCATTACCAAAATTGGAACACCATTGATCATACAAAAAAAAGATTTGTCTCCAGTTTTTAAGAATTTTCTGAACAAATGTTTAGAAGTTGATGCAAGTAAGAGATGCACTGCTTCTGAACTTTTAAAGGTATGGTATAAATTACTGTTATTTTACTAGGATATTTTGTTCTACTTTGAACCTAACATCCTAATGTACACAATAACAAACAATATCAGTAAATGTAAAAGTTCACTGTTATGCTTGGCTGTTCATCTAACAGAATGGGAGCTTCAATTTAAGATACCACCTCATAATTAAATAATGTTTATTTTGTAATATTCGTAAATTCCATACAATATCATCTTTTACTGGTGAAAAATGGAATAATTTTTACATCCCTGATGAATGTAAATATTTTCACCCATAAAATTTTTAACTGCATTTAAATCCAGCCATTCCAATTTATTTTAGTTGATTTGTAACTGGGAGAAGTGTTTGAACTGAATAGTAATGTTTCTATGATAAAAATTTTAACATTACACAACTCGGTTTTGTTGAAGTTCATTTTCAGATACTTTAAATTTTAATGCATTAACCATTGATAGAAAACACTTGATTTTTACTTTATTTTGTACAGTTCATTTAATAGGTAGTTCTCTATACATATTAGTCATGACAAAAAAGTTGTTGAGTGTTAACATTTTTCCTTGCCATCATTCATACATACACATGGTGTACATGCATAAACAACTTATATAAATACAAAAATACTATTCCAGTGAAGAAGGATATTAATAACTGTTTTATATTTATGTGTATGAGTTTAATAAGATACAATTTGTTGTATAGTGGTAAGAGTTATTTACCCGTTTGTTGTATTTCTATAAATTTTTGCAATAGCAAATGTTTTAAATTCAAAAATAAATAAATGACTCACTACAGTATTATGCATTGTAAATAGAAATAATAATAACTGCGTTAGTGGGTTATGTAAATTCTTTAAAAAAAAAAGACCATTTATACATGTCTGTGCATATCTTAACGTGATAAAGAATATAAGATCATTCCATATTTTTGAATACTTTCTTTGATGCATGAGTGAGAGAAAACTAAACAAATCTACTAAAAATGCATGTACATTAAACTCCCATTGGAAAACAAATATTTATTTTTGAAAATGTTTATAAATAGTGTAAATATTTGTTTAAGCAATTCATGTAAAAATTCATTTCTTTAATGGTTTGAGGAAAGGAATTAGAAGAACCTTGTTGATTTTGTTTTTCTTCTTTATTGCTGCTTAGAGTTGAACTCTCATGCCAAAGTAAGGAAAGTTCTATAGCATGTCATATATTTTTATACAATTGGGAATTGTTCAAGAAGTTATAGAAATACTTGTAGGGCTGCTGATGTGTTGTAACTTTTATTTTTCTAATTTTTTAATGCTCTTTATGATAAAGTATGTGCAACATTTTCTATCAGTAGAATTCAAATCTGAAGACGTGCTTACAGAGGAACGGTTGAAAATAAATTCTTAATGATTCTTGTATAGTTTTCGTTGGATTTACAGACTTATAAAACTTAAACTTTTTCCTTTTTTCAAGCATCAAAGATTTCATCAATGCTAAGAATGGTTTAGTTTATTTCAGTCCAACTTGACGTTTTTAGTGTAAATTGTGTTTGTAAAAATTTGAAGTTCAATATATGGAATTATTTACTCTTAATTTGCCAGCATGTCATGAGAGTGCTGTACACTGAAAAATATATTAAACTTATAATGTACAGAGACTAATTTACAAAAATGGGTATAATGTAGAAAAAACATATTTTCTGAATAAATATTTTTATTTTACACACAGCATCCTTTCCTGAAACTGGGAGACGAGTAACAACGTTTTATCTCTCCAAGTGTCACCGATTTTTTTATGTTTTTATGTTTAATTTAATATCTGTTATTCTTTATGTTCATTTTAATATTTGTTATTTTTTATGTTTTAATATCTGTTACTTTTTATGTTTTTATGTTCATTTTCATATCTGTTATTTTTTATGTTTATAGAAATACATGTATATTGTTAAATGTGTGTTGTGCTTGTCCTACCTGTACTTTATATTTGTAGATTCTGTGGTGTAAATGTCAACAATGTGTGATTTGTGTGCATAATAAATTTGTGTTGAGAAAGAAAATTGTGTATATCATTCTTTAACAAATATCATAAATTTGATACACATTGACATTCAATTAACTTCTAAATTTAAATTACAATTTCTGACTATTTGAAACCATATCACATAACTGTCATAACACAATAAATCTGAGACTCGTCTGAGGTAAAGTATAATACGCCATGTAATAAAACACATACTCAAAGCTCATTAATGCGTCAAAAATTGAATATTCCCATACACATGTTTAAATGACTTGCAAGAAACAGTTTACAAAGCCAGCATCGCTCTTGCAAAAGTATGTTAACAAAGCGTGTTCATTAGATTTCTCCAAGAGTAGCGGTATATTGTGTACACAATAAGCCAACAAAGGAAAATAAATATTTCATTAATGAATTATACTACAAACAACTCTCGTCTCGTAACCTGAGAATCGCTGGTTCGAATCCATTCTCGTCCTAACGTGTTCGCCATTTCAGCTATTGGAGCGTTATAAAGTGACGGTCAATCCCACTATTTATTGGTAATAGAGCATTTCAAGAATTTGCAGTGGGCGGTGATGACTACCTTCCTTCCCTCTGATTCTACGTTCCTAAATTAGTGGTGTCTAGCGCACATAGCCCTCATCTCGGTTTGCGCAAAAACAAAAACATTTTGAAGAAACCTAGTGGTATGTATGTAGACTTAAAACGCTAGAAACCCGATTTCGATATCAGTGGTAAGCAGAGCACAGATAGACTATTGTGTAGCTTTGTGCTTAACTGCAAACAAGCTGTTTGTTTGTTTTTGAAATTTTGCACAAAACTACTCGAAGGCTATCTATGCTAGCCATCCCTAATTTAGCAGTGTAAGACTAGAGTGAAGGCAGCTAGTCATCACCACCCACCGCCAACTCTTGGGCTACTCCTTTACCAACGAATAGTGGGATTGACCGTCACATTATAACGCCCCCACGGCTGAGAGGGCAAGCATGTTTAGCGCGACGCGGGCGCGAACCCGCGGATTACGAGTCGCACGCCTTACACGCTTGGCCATGCCGGGCCAACAAGCTGTTCATTTTAAAATTATAAGTAAATACTGTGGTTTGTATCGTAACTCATAACAAGTTTTTATTAAAGACTTTCATGCTATTGTAGTAAGTTGTAGATCATTAATACTTTTGTTTTGAGCTTATTTACTGATTACGAATATTATCTTATTGAACCTTACAGCCTTTACAGTAAGGAAGAATATTCTTGAAACAAGCACAACGTTTCGATCACTGGTGTGATCATTTTTGAAAACTTGAGAATCATTTCACCAGTGTATGTGTTTTTCTTATAGCAAAATCACAATGAGCTAGTTGCTCTGTCAACCGAGAGGAATCGAACCCCTGTGTTTAGCGTTGTAAATTCGAAGACTTTTCGCTCTCCCGGTAGGAGATCAACCAATCATTTCACCAGTGATTTAAACCTTGTGCCTGTTTTATAAATATGTTCTTCCTTACTGTAAAAGCTGTAATTTGTATTATTATAATTTTCGATCATTGTTAAAATGATTCTTACGTTCGTGTGATATGACAGTGTTGTTAAGAATAAATTAATTTTAACGCTCTCCTTGACTCTGTTGTAAGTTTAGAAGCTATTGATTTTAAAACGCACATCACGAGACAGGAAAAGGTTTTTATTTGTTTATTTATTTATATTTTGACGAAAAAAAGCAACAACATCCCGTTGCAGTCATTGTTAAACTGTTGTGGGAATTTATGAGTTTTAACTGGTTATTTGTTTGTTTTGTTTTGAATTTCGCGCAAAGCTACTCCAGGGCTATCTGCGTTAGCAGTTCCTAATTACGCTGCGGACCAATGCCCAATTTTTGACATTCACCTCACCACGTTCACCTGCTACCATCAAGACGCTTCTGTTCTTCTCCAGTCCAGAGTATGTACACTGAGTCTCATGAATCTTCTCTACACCTCTGCCGTTTGCAAATATCTTTACTGTATACTTCAAATCTTCGATTCATACAACAGCATTCCACTTGCGACTGTGTTTTCTTCCTCAGTAGTCCATGTTTTGTTCATAATAGATGGTATGCCATTGTTTCTTTTGGCCTTTATATCCAGGTACAGTTGGCAGAATTTGGTTTGTCCTTAGATGACGTTGCTGTCTCCACTGGTCAGTCCATCCCACCATGGCTTATTACCATCTCCAAATGTGGCTTTTCTTTTGGTCATCTGAAGAAGTCTTGATTGGAAATACCGTCTTCTATTTGCCAAATATCTTTCAAACCATCCTTCCATTACTATTTATACTGATGGTTTGAAATCAAGCGACTCTGTGGGCTCTACCATGTGGTTTGGTGGTTGCACACAGAATCCCCTCTGCAGTTTTTATGTTCACTGCCGAATTGTGTACTATTCCTTTTGCCCTCAGTGATAAATTGAATAATTTACTGATTGACTAACTAATTTTCCCTGACCTTGTTATATCATTAATCTTTTTTGCTTACTACACCAAACTTCTAGATATTGCATCATCATGATGTAATGAAAAGCTTCCTCAAGTAAACAAACATTTAAAACAAAATATTAAATACACAATTTTTAGTACAGAGTCCTTTTAAAAGTTTACGACCCTCCAATAATTTAGTGTTACGAGGAACAGATCGTGTGATTATACGCATTACTTGTATTCTCTGTCAGTTTACTGTCTAAGTATAGGTTAACATTCAAACATAAATATTTTATAATTTTCTTCGCTGTTTTTTTATGAAACGTACATCTACTGGATCTTTGGATGAAGTTGATGCTGACTGTGTGAGTTTACAAATCGTATGATTAAAAGTTGCAGGCTCTTACATTGTGATATTATCAGATACACTGATTTCACAGGACTGCAACTAGGTATCTTCCTATAGCTAGGGCAGTTGTTCTAACAATTTGTGCAACTAGCCTTCTTTCCTGATGTATAGGGCCCATGCTTTTAAACATGTCTCAGTCTCATCCTAACATTGTAGTTTCAGGTAGATAAATATAGTGATAATGACTGGTAGGGTTGTCAGGAGTTTCAATCTTAGTTGCCACTGTGATTGATATAAAACTACTTGTGTGAGGTAACTTCATCACTGCCAATGTAAATGTCTTTTGATATACCTATGGACATTTGCAGAAACTTCAGAAATTAAATTGTGAGGTACAGCCACAGGTAGACTCAATTAGCATGGTAAAGATTGATGGTAATTCAATAGTAGTTGGGTCCTCATCAACGGGGTCTGCCAGGTCAAACCTGATGTCTTAGAATCGTTGTGAAGGGTTTCAGGTAGTTTATCTTATTAAAGAGTATATTATTTTATAAGTTTCTTCTTTAAAAGCATAGAAACGAAAATATTCAGTACAAACAGAATGAAAGACAAACATAATTGACTAATTCAGAAAACAAGAGAGTCAGAAGAGTTAATTGCTTGATTTTAAATTTTAAGAATCAGGATTAAAATGTGAGGTCAAATGTATTTTGATTCACCTATTCATAAATATTTTGATTTGATCCAATCAAACTATCTCCCGTTATTGTCACTCAAAACATAAAATGTGTTCCCACCTCCCCCCTGATATAGTCTGAGTATTTCCTTTACTGTCATATTTTCTATCAAAATTCAGTCCCTGCCGAATATTTCAATGTCAATATTAAAATACTTTATCATTCGCGTCAGTGAAAATAACACTCTCGCAATATCTTGAAATAATTCTCTACTGGTAAGTAATGACAAATATACTTTTCAAATTCTTAACATTCAGATGAAATTGTTAACATTCTTGCTCTGAATAGGTAAAAGTACATATGCCATGAACTTTTACAGAGTTACGTTCAAAAATTTAATTACACTACTTTATATTCAATGCATATGAATAAACTTGGTGTCTGTTTGTTTGTTTTGAATTTCGCACAAAGCTACTCGAGGGCTATCTGTGCTAGCCGTCCCTAATTTAGTAGTGTAAGACTAGAGGGAAGGCAGCTAGTCATCACCACCCACCGCCAACTCTTGGGCTACTCTTTTACCAACGAAAAGTGGGATTGACCGTCACATTATAACGCCCCCACGGCTGGGAGGGCGAGCATGTTTGGCGCGACTCGGGCGCGAACCCGCGACCCTCAGATTACGAAGCGCACGTCTTAACGCGCTAGGCCATGCCAGGCCCGAACTTGGTGTCGAAATGTAGTTAAGAAATTAAAATGTAATATCATATAAGTTTTACTTTCTTAATTTTAAAATAAATAAATTCTCAAGCTTCCCTTGTATAAGTATATATGTATTTTCTTATAGCAAAGCCACATCTGGCTATCGTCTGTGTCCCTCAAGGTGAATCAAAACCCTGATTTTAGCGTTGTAAATCCGAATAATTACTGCTGTCCTACCGGCGAACTGTTGCATGAAATTTGTTCTCTGGGTCTTTAACTTCTCCAATTTACTTATCAACTCTCACTGAAGTATGGAATTTAACGTGAATTACTTATCATAATAGAAATATTACTAAAACAAATTCTAATTTTATATCTTTCAATCTTCTTAATTTACTGAGACACAAACAAGAAAGTCAGATACACCTGCCACGCCCACCTATTTCATCGTCTCTTTCACAAATTGCCAACAACCGACATAAAGACAAAATCTTAATCCATTAAATGACGTATAATGTTACATTGTTCTCAGTACAAAGTACTTTTAATTTCTGCTTCAGTTTGAATGTTTACCTTGCAGTGTTAAGCTTAGAGAATTGGTTAAAGAATCTTATGCTTTAGCTAGAAAGTCAGTTAAATTACAATAGTTATAGGACGCTGCTTTCTGAATGTTACATTCTGTATTCTTAGATACACAATTTAAATAAATAAACGATACATGACGTAGTAGTACCATTGTTATGTGTGATGTTATTCAATAGCATAAGTTGTAATTTCTACTAAAAGTGTGCTAAATTTCGTGAAAATACATATAAAGCATTAAAAGTCACAGCATGGAAACTTGAATAGTTATTTTGTTGTTACAAGATTAGTGTTATCCACTGAGACCCTCTTTATGTATTGATTCGTTCGTGTTATACAACAGTTATAGGTAACTTTGTACAATATCCACACATGTGTAAAAGACCACAGATATACTTATATATTGCCATATGCACGTGTAATTATTACACATTGTCGCAAACTTAAGACAGCCTGCCTCTGGCTTGTGCAACATTGGCTATGTTCTAGCTATGTTTGATAATTACTGTACTCTATTGTACTACCAACTATAAACTGTTAAATTCAGTACATTTTTGATATCACAAAATAAATAATCACTGGCATAATTCAAATAAAGTAAGGTTTCTCTAATCAAAGTGATTAATATTCTCTAATCAATATTTATGTTGTCACCACACCACATATATCAACGCACATTCAAATCAACCTATGATAAATATCTTACCAGATGTAACTCTTGTAGCCAAACTAACAAAAATTGCACCACTCCTCAAAAGACAAATCACTTCCTTCAGTTGGCATTACAGAAAAATAAGTAAAGAAAAACAAGGACTGTTCGACTTAATTTCATAACAACCTGATTCATATACCATTTCAGAGAGATCACAACTCCTTTACTGCACGTTTCAGTAACATGAATGTTTGCTCGCTCTCCTCAATTTATCTAAAATACATTTCAACTTCAGTGAGAACTAATAATGTTGCAGTGATCTATGAAAAGTTGCCCACGAATCATCATTAGTATAACGTAAGACCAAAGAAACTGTGGGTATCTTGCTTGTTTATAAGTTGAGATAATTCTTGTACAGCTGTGGTCTTTGTAGTGTCAGTGACCAATCCTTCTATACTCATAATATAATCAAACGATTCTACCACCATGTACACAAGTACGTCATTAACTAGTTTCAACTTAAAACCTGCCACTCTTACTCTCTGAATTACGTGATCAGGTTTTCATCAACTGACTTAAGCATGCAGCCAAACACCAAAATATCTTTAATATGCATAAGATATGTCTCCCATTGCAACCACTTCACTGCAAGTTCCAAAGTGGTAAGTGCAGTTCAAAAGCTGAATGGCATGATGCAAATTTTATACAAAATATTTTTGAGTGATAAAGAAGTTTTAGGTCTGTTCTTGTCATATAGTATCTGAATTCAAAGTTTAAACTATTGAACCAACATGCTCCTTATAATTTGTCCAGATATTTAAATATCTATGATAGTTGAAGGCTGTCAACATAAGTTACAATTTTCTCCCATTTACAATTACACTACATTTACAACAAAACCTGGCACAGACCCTTTCTTTCTAATAATCACAACTGTAAATGCCCAAGACTGCGTGCTCCATACTTTAACATTGACTATATATCAGCACCGGTTTATCCAAATATTCAAGGAAGTCTATTTATCTGTTTTCAGTCAGACACGTGTCAATTGTATCTACCTGACACTGAGTTACTCTTATTTAACCTCAGTTGTTATCTGATCTCTCAAATACGTCAGCACATTTATCCAACAAATCACAGAGCTTCTGTTACAGTGTTAAAACTAGAGTTTTGCACAATTCCTAATCAGCAAATTCAAATATATAAATAATCATAAGACATGATGGAGGCAACAAGAGAAATACTGTTAGCTTCAATCACCTCGAATTCATTCACCGTGCAATATGTTAGTGGAAAGTGAATTAACAAACTAACCATACTTTCAGAACCACATTGGGTTCCTTGTACAGATTACTGTATGTGCTAATGTTGCTTGATTTCTGGACAGTAAACAGTACACTTCATATGTTGATGACTGTATCAATTCATTACTAGGTACCAATGCATTGGACCTCATTTGTAGTAAGTCATGAAACACTACTTGTATAAACGTGGGTATTGTGATTCCCTCCATATCATACACTAATGCATTCTATACATCCATGACCTTGTCAGCAATGGATGGCTTTCTCATGAAACATCAGTTCAGTTCTCACTCTCTCTTGTATTCTCACAGGAACATACTAATCATCACCAAGCCCTTTAAAAGCTAAGTTGGCCAACAAACCTTTAGGTGCAAGCCGTCTTATGAATTTCGCCCAAGTATGTAGTGGTCTTAGATTTAACTAGCTTTCTGAAGTTGAAAAAGTAGTAACTACTGCTTCATGTTGATTCTAATGTATTTGCTGTGTTGTTGATCAAAACTGATAGTCTCGTCTACCTTTCTGTAGGATAAGGCACATACAGTTCACTTTAAAGTGACCCAGCATTCATTCCACACAGACCATAACATAGTAGAACGATGAAAGTTACACCTACTCACTGGAAACTGATGGAGTTGTGTTGCAACACCAGGCGTTTGGGTAGTTAGTTAACCTTTGGCCTAGCTCACACTCAATCAGTAGGACATTTTGTCTAAGGTACCACCACACTAGCTGCTGTTGTAAGTTTGATCTCTTGATTTCTGTTCATAGTTGTTACTTTAAACCTTATCAAAGCAGAAACTAACTTTATTAGAGTAAGTAAATCTCTCACACTCAAGTAATCCTTCATTGGTTCTCCAGATAGTCCTTATATGAACTTGTCAATGAAGATCTGTCAGAGCCATGTGATGGTATATTTTAGTGTACAAATGGTACACACTACCCATTTAAATTATCCTCTATCAACTCTGATGGATAGCTCCTTTTTCTACTAAGTTGAACAATTGATACAAATTGTTATGACCGTATCATTACCTCAGAGTTGCATCTCACTCATGTGTCTCATAGAATCAAAGGCTGAAGTCCAGCCTAGAGATATGATTGCACTACCTATTTATGAGACAAGCCATTCCAAACATTTATCTCCATAAAGTATTTCGAGAAGTGTTCCACATCCTCATAAGACAAGTTCTCGATTGTTTTTTGTATGGTGTTCTAGAGTAGCTAGTTTTGAGTCGTCCCTCTCTGGGACAGCGGTAATTCTTCAGATTTACAACGTTAGAATCAGGGGTTTGGTTCCTCTCGGGGAACACAGCAGATAGCCTGATGTGGCTTTGCTATAAGAAAACACATACACTGTTTTGAGTCGCATATATATTTTCGATGCAAATCTTATTTGTTACACACATAAACGTAGGAGGCGAGGGGTATGGAGAAAATTGCCCCAAAATTCTCGCCCCAACAGTTTTCGAGCAAAAATCACTCATAATATTCTGCAAAAGCTCCGTACATATCTATAGCTCTTATATTTGCAAATTTATTATGCCTTTTCAAAACAATATATTACCCACACACGACATTTTCAGTTGCACCTTTTTAACCTATTAGTGCAGTAGATTCCGCGTGAAAATTACCGGCATCAGTTTTTCCAAACGACTATAAATCTTATGTATATAATTTAAAAGTTTATTTGATATTTTCGGGCAAAATTTATTTTCGCCCTCAGTCACAATCAAGCCCCCACATCAATAGCCACACATCACTTCAGACTTACTTTATTTCACATTACTATTAACCTATATTCGCATTCCTCTAGGTATGTGTTGTTTCTCGTCATTTTTTGATCAGTCAAACTAAAGATAAACAATATATTTTTGAAACGATAGAAATAAACTTGTATTAAATATAAACAAAACAATTATTCGTTATCTATAATGCAAATAAGCTTGCATTTTATAAAATTTTAGTATTCTCGAGACAAATATTGGCTCATTATTTTCAAAACGATTTGTGATTTATTATTTTATCATTCATCTGATACTCTATATGTTTCAACCGTTACTGACTGATGATTCATTCGTTACCCTGTATGTTTCAGTTGTCATTGAGTGGTGATTCATCCGTTACTCTGTATATTTCAGCTGTTACTAAGAGATGATTTATCCGTTACCCTGTATGTTTCAGTTGTCACTGAATGATGATTCATTCATTATTCTATATATTTCAGCTGTTACTAAGTGATGATTCATCCGTTACTCTGTATGTTTTAAATGATAATGATTGATGATTTATCAGTTACACTGTATATTTCAGCTGTCGCTAAGTGATGATTCATCCGTTACCCTATATGTTTCAGTTGTCCCTGAATGATGATTCATCAGTTACTCTATACATGTTTAAGCTGTTACCGGCATGGTTAGGTGGTTAAGGTACTCTAAATCGTAATCTAAAGGTCGCGGGTTTGAATCGCCGTCGCACCAAACGTGTTCGCATTTTCAGCCGTAGGGGCGTTATAATGTTATGGTCAATCCCACTTAAAATTCCACGTAAAAGAGTAACCCAAGAATTGGCGGTGGGTGGTGATGACTAGCTGCCTTCTCTCTAGTCTCACACTGCTAAGTTAGGTATGGAAACGTAGATAGCCGTTGTGTAGCTTTGAGCAAAATTCAAACCAATCATCTATTACTGGTCTATTAGTAACCTGTTACTGGGATGTTATTCATTTGAATATATTGTTGATTCTTGTTATAAAGTAATAATTCATAAGCTATAGTCTATATTTCATGAGTTACTGGATTATTATCCACTTGCAACTTCCAATGATATATTAGTTACTGGATTAAGACTCATCTACAACTAAGACTTATCACGACCTGGTGATTAGAGCGCTCACCAATGGACTTTGATTTCATGAGGACTGTGCTATCTTGTGTTTAAGGTATTTCAACTGAGGTCTCCTCATATTGTAGCTTTTTGACAAACTCAGAAGAGCTAATCAGCCTCTTTGGTTACTTCTGAATGAAAAGGGGAGCCATTTGTCCTTATAATTGATCGTTTACTCATGAATTTTATTTTATTTTGATGTTCATTATTTTAATTATCCACAAGGAATACAGAATGATTCATTACCCATTGACCCCACCCTCCATGGACACTACCCAACTAGGACAGTGTCGCTATGCCATAGTTTTGTGAGTGTTATACCCAAACATTAGCATCAGACTTACTGCCCATAATACCTGTTGAGAACGTTCAACACCAGTACTCAGTTTACCTCTGCCCAACAGGAGCACATGACTGACTTTAGGGGAAAGCATCACAAGTTCACCCAGCTACAGGACTTTACAACCAAAGTGGTGTGTTTCAGTGCCTCCGACGCCTCTCAACCAATAGAATCCTCTTCTTCCCTTCAAGGTCCTACAAGTTCCTCTCGTCATGTAAAGGAATCCACATCGAGAGGTAACCATTTGGACTTGTTTTAAAACAAGAGTACCAATACACACACAATATATTACAATGGTTTTATCTTAAATCTGAATAACCATCAACTTCTATATTTATTTATAACTTTACAACATGTTTGAATTATTAGGAAGAATTATATTATATTCATATTCCAAATCCACCAAGTAGTAAGTAGATGTAGATTCTGTTGTTCCATATTAAATATTTGAAGTAAGTGGTTGTATAGCCTGTTGTTCCTAATGAAATGTTTCCAGTAAATGGAATGTAGATGCTGTTGCCCCAAACGGAATTTTTCTGGTAGATGGAATGTAGATGATGTTTCCGCAAATGCAATATCTGTGGTAAGTGGATGTAGATCCTGATACTATATGATGTTATAGCTTGTGCTCGGTAACATACGCTCATTGTCAAGTCAAAATAAATTATAGATCTTTACATTTTGTTCTGTTTTATGACTCGGTGACACAGCGGTACCTCTGCGGACTCACAACGTCACAAACCTTTGGTCTTCACTTCAAACCAATAAACTCTTTAATAAAATAATTTGAAATATAACATTCATTTATTTTTATTGTGTGAATTGAAAACTGAATTAAACCTGATCGTCTAAGTGATTATTGTATTTTGTGTATGAATATATTATGTCGACTCATCATTCATTACTGCGTGGATAGGTACGTGTAATACATTTCGTAAAATATGAATTTCTTTTGTTGCTTAGAAATTTCAACTTTACTTGAAAATGAACCTAAAAAATGTTTTTAGAAGTAACATTTTGCCTCAAGTTTCACATTTGTTAGAACCACTAAAATATTGTTAGAAATTATAAACCACCTATATAATATATACATAGTGTGTAATTTATATATAATATTTATATTTAAAACAAAACAGTTGTTGGTAATCGTATCAATTTGACGTTTTGTTACGATTTTCTGAAAAAGAAAAAACAAAACGTGTTTCTGATTTATATTCCGTTATTGTTTTATTTTTTGTAATCATGTTTTTTTTTCATAACTGTAACCAGAATGTCAAAGTTTTCTACCGTGAAGCTTTACCTAAGGACACTTCCAATTTCCACATCTCCATCCTTCTACTGAACGGAGCAGCGTTTTCTTCCAAAACCTGGCTGGACCTGGGCACAATACAAGTGCTGGCTTCAATGGGCTACCAGACTGTGGCAATGGATGTACCTGGTGGGCTTTCAGTTCATTACTAACTTGACATTACAACATTTAGAGGTAGGTGTCAGTTCATTACTAACTTAACATTACAATATTTTGATATAGACTCCAGTTTATTGCTAACTTAACATTACAATATTTTGATATAGACTCCAGTTCATTGCCAGCTTAAGATTACAATATTTTGATATAGGTGTCAGTTCGTCACTGAATGAAGAGATAGGTAGGCAAGACCTTTATCATAAATTAAATTCTTTGTTTGTTTTTTAAATTTCACACAATGCTACACGAGGGCTATCTACGCTAGCCGTCCCTAATTTAGCAGTGTAAGACTAGAGGAAATGTAGATAGTTAACATCACCCACCGCCATCTCTTGGTCTACTCCTTTACCAATAAATATTGGATTTACGGCTGAATGGGCGAGCATGATAGGTGTGACGGGGATTTAAACTGGCGACCTTCAGATGCGAGTCAAGCGCCACAACCACCTGGCCATTTTGGACCCTGACCAGTTGTGAATAGAGTTTCAAACACAGTCGTGTATCTCTTGTGTAGTGAAATATGCTATCATGTTAAGTATGTAATTAATTAGCATGTTCTTTCTTAGGAATTGAACGTTTTTCAATCTATCAATTGTGTAAATCTACAATTGTATTTCTTATTTTCGACATAAATGTGTTATGCAAAAGTTTAATCCTGGTAACCTTTAACCTGCAGTCTACGCAGCGCGATCTTTGTTTGTATGTATATTATTTACCTCACATTTATGTTTGAATATTTTTGTAAGAGGTTTCGGTAACAGCGAGAGGGCACGCATCTCTGACCCCGGCGAGTTCATTAACGATGTAGTTAAAGCCTTGAACTTGATACGTCCTGTGGTGGTCAGTTCTAGTATGAGTGGAGCTTTTGCTGTTCCGTACCTGGTAAAACATTGAATATTTCAGTTTTTGTCAGTTGTGATAAAGTAAAGCTATTCTCCTATATATTTTAATATTTTTTGTATGTTATTGTGTTCAAAGTATCATTCATCGCAAGTATCAAAACCCGAATTTTATTTTTTCAAGTTGTGAGACTTCCAGCTTAGCCATGAGAGGAGGGTATCTAATTATTTAATATATTTTGTAGCGAGTAATAAATAAAAATAATAAACTTTTAGATCTGTCATCAAAATGTTACTATTTCTTCTTCATGTAAACCATGTCTATCTGAAAGTCGAATGTAGCATCTAATAAACATGTAAAAGAAGATATGGAAATCAAGATTATCTCCCCCTCTCTCTACACACTTGTCTAGTGTTTATTGTTAGTCTTCTGGAAATCAAGATCATCTCCCCCTCTCTCTACACACACGTCTAGTTTTTATTGTTAGTCTTCTAGAAATAAAGATTATCTCCCCCTCTCTTTGCACACACGTCTAGTGTTTATTGTTAGTCTTCTGGAAATCAAGATTATCTCCCCCTCTCTCTACAAACACGTCTAGTGTTTATTATTAGTCTTCTGGAAATCAAGATTATCTCCCCCTCTCTCTACACACACGTCTAGTGTTTATTGTTAGTCTTCTGGAAATCAAGATTATCTCCCCCTCTCTCTACACACACGTCTAGTGTTTATTGTTAGTCTTCTGGAAATCAAGATTATCTCCCCCTCTCTATATACACACGTCTAGTGTTTATTGTTAGTCTTCTGGAAATCAAGATTATCTCCCCCTCTCTCTATACACACATCTAGTGTTCTTTGTTAGTCTTCTAGAAAATTACCAATAGTTTTTATCATATTTTAGACTCCTACGTTGGTAGTGTTTGGAGAGTATGATCGTGGGAAAAATTCCGCTCTGTTATGCTTGTTAGCCATAAGTCAAGGAGTTGAGATCCCCAGAGGAAACCATCCGGCTTATCTAACTAGCCCTGGACTTTGGCATAAACTTCTTTACAATTTTCTTCGTTATGCTAACAAGCTAGCAACTGAGACTCAATGAAAGCCAGCAGAAGCCAAAAAGACATCATACATATTTGAAATATATCTAACGATTTGTCAATTCTTGGCTCTGGATTGTAACAAAGAAAAAAAGAGAGATATTAAGAAATATATTGCAATTCATGTTTTAAAGTAGTTTTGTGTAGTGAGAACGTTTTTTCCTTTTTTGCATTTGAATTGCAGATTCCATATTAATGATGTTGAGAAAAACTGTGCTAAAAACCTATCCATGAAGTGATAATAATAAATTTTATAACTATGTATACTGTTATACTGCTTGTGGGACATACAACAGTGGAAATAATTTGGAAATGTGCAGGTGATTCACACTGATGAGTAAAAGAATGAATAGTTGCATTTAAATGTCCAGCTTGTCACTCTTACAATAAATACAAATAAAAAGTAGATACGTTCTATAATGTACTAATTTTATATTTGTTTTAAACCTATCAGTACATTTTGTTCTTACGATAACATAAGTCCATTAATGTATCTTTGTTAATTGTTACTTCAAACTGTTATACCACATAAATCAGCTAAATTCCCAGGTTGCTGCTTGAACTTTCCAGTTTCATATTGGTATATACAGCCTCTTAAAATGTTTTTGTCTGGACATCTAGCTGGTCGAGACATGATTGAGAGTGATTTTCCTCCTATTTCTTATTCCCTCACATTTTCTGCATGTCTGGGATCTCAGTTTGTCTGGATTATGAAACTCTGTCCAACAGGTCTTGTCTTTGAAAGCTGACACGATGAACAAGATTATGTTGTACTTGTCAGGATACTATGTAACATCACTGGCTGAAATGTGTAGTACTTACTTCACTGAACATGCTATATATTGATACCACTTCCCTATTCACGACTAAAGAAGCTGTCACAAACTTTTGTTAAATGATTTGAATTTGGGTGCATTTGTAAGGACAATCTCCTCAAGCCTTCTAGCGTTTTTGTTTGGTGATTCCATCTAAGCAGTGGGTTTGGGACAACAAAACATCGACTGAGGCCATACGTATTGTACTGTTCTAGAGGTAACACCCACACTTATATCAGTGTCATTAGAAAAATATCTAAAATATCTAATATTTTAATTTTATTAACTCTTCACATAATTATTACCTGTACAGCTCAAATAGCGTAGTAAGCAAATTATTTAGAGTTAATTATTAGTTACATATAGCTTAAAAGGGTCCTGATAGTAGAATGATAACTGGGTCACTGCAACACACCACTTAAAACTTTAATTCGTTCAGACGGAAAGTTATGAAGTGACTTCCTAAAAATCAGTTGGTTGGTCTACTGAGTGTCAATGTCAATTGTCTTTAATGGATGTTGAGGACGTTATGTCTAGAATTTGTGTTTGCGTGTAGAGATCATTATATCCCAATGTTGCTGTATTTTTTTAAATACGACAGTGTAGCATGTCAGCTTGTAAGACTCCATGGTGGGTGAGTCAGTCGGCCCCAAATCAAGATTATCTCACCCTCTCTCTACACACACGTAGAAGGCGGCTAGTCATCACCACCCAGCGGCTACTCCTTTACCAAAGAATAGTGGGATTGACCGAGACATTATATCGTCCCCACGGCTGAAAGGGCGAGCATGTTTGGTGCGACCGGGATCCGAACCCGCGACCCTCGGATTACGAGTCGAAGGCCTAAACACGCTTGGCTATCCCGGGCTAATTCTAGTGTAAAAATATTTTCATTACGCCTTGAAATTAGTTTTCTTACGGAAATCTGGTGTTACTTCAAAAACTTAAGTGCAGGGTGAAACAGGAATTACCAGTCAATAACAAATGAACATCAGATGACTGCAACATGCTCAATGCTTCGAACACTATGCAATTGTTGCGTTTTTAGGGTTTGTTTGTTTGTTTTGGAATTTCGCACAAAGCTACTCGAGGGCTATCTGTGCTAGCCGTCCCTAATTTAGCAGTGTAAGACTAGAGGGAAGGCAGCTAGTCATCACCACCCACCGCCAACTCTTGGGCTACTCTTTTACCAACGAATAGTGGGATTGACCGTCACATTATACACCCCCACGGCTGAGAGGGCGAGCATATTTAGCGCGACGCGGGCGCGAACCCGCGAATTACGAGTCGCACGCCTTACGCGCTTGGCCATGGCGTTTTCAGGGAGCTAATCCCTATACTATGTATTAAGTGAAGGAGTAACAAAATCAGTAGGCATGATATTAAATTTTATTCCACGTTTTTAAAGACTACACTGACTTTCAGTCAGTGGGAAAATGTCTCAAAACAAGTGATAAAAACAAATGTAAAATAACGTAGGGATGGCAGTAACAAAAGTAACACAAAAAATAATGTAGAAATGATACAGCTATACATAATTTATCTCTGCTCTGCCGTATCAGAACGCTATGTCTGCGGACTTTCAACACGAAAAACCGGGTTTTGATATCTATGGAGAGCAGAGTACAGATATCTTTGTGCTTAACTTTAAACAAACACATAAAGATTGTACATAGATGACACTATACAATGCATACTTTAATATTACTGCAGTTATATATTCCTAATTGTTGATATACAGTTTGTTTATCATAATATCTTGATCACGTCCGATCAATTCGACCGACCTAGTAGCGATTTTGTACTCGTGCACTTTTACAGGGTAATATTAAACTAATATTGAAAGCTATGTAGGGATGCCTGTGTGTAGCTCTATCAACTTTGTATTGCTGTTTGGATTCTTCTTGGCACTGTTTTCCCTACATCATTTTACATTTAAAAATATTTTTACAACTCGAATTCGTTTAAAGTTGAAGTTTACTTCGATGATCAAACTAATAACAAGGATTGGAAGATCATAATTTAAAACAAGTTCAAACGGCCAAATAAATTAATTGTACAAACTGTAGAGCATTCTCAAACGTAGCAGCAAAGTAGAAGTCTTTATTTCGTCCGAGGTTATTTGTTATCTACTGGTTTGTGTTTGATCTCATTCTGTAGTCTCATTTAATGGCTATGTTCTGTTTCGTCCAAAACTACTAAAGAACTCTTTAGCTATTCCTAATTTAGGTGATGGACAAAAGGGAAGGCGGCCAGTCAACACCAAACACAGCCAGTTCTTGACCCACTTTTACAAACGAATAGTAGGATTGACTGTAAC
Organism: Tachypleus tridentatus; assembly: GCF_004210375.1. Taxonomy (NCBI): domain Eukaryota; kingdom Metazoa; phylum Arthropoda; class Merostomata; order Xiphosura; family Limulidae; genus Tachypleus; species Tachypleus tridentatus. The sequence goes on from NW_027467782.1 coordinate 35,666,936, forward strand.
ATTATATCGCCCTCACCGCTGAAAGGTGGAACATATTCGGTGACGTATTTTGATCCAGAGACACGATCAGATGTCAGGAAAAGTCAGTTCACTTTAAGAAACCTACTCGTTTTTTGAAACAAAGATAGTATCCATCTGAAATTGGGGTTTGATGGTTAGGGCTCTTTACTTGCAATCAGTAGAGCAGCCATGTTTAACATTTGAAAGGGGATAAGAAAAGGTAAAGGAGGTCAATAAATTGAAAAGTTGAGACTGATCTAAATGTTTAATAAAATGGTCATTAAAATAAATCGAATGAATTTATTTTTATTAAATTATACAAAACGAGTTTATTATACATAAAATTGAAAAATAATATGTCATCAATATTCCTACACTTTTCAGAGGACTGCCTCTCTTCCGACTATGCTTCTGCTAGCAATCCACAGGTCACGAGTTAGAATCCCTATCCCCAAACATGTTCGTCCCTTTAGGTTTACTCTCAGGGTCATGGGCTCGAATCTCCGTTACACCAAACACGCTCGACCCTTCAGTCATGAGAGCGTTATAATGTGATGATCAATTCCACTATTCCACTGGTAAAAGAGTAGCCCAAGAGTATGCGTAAGGTGGTGAAGACTAGCTGCCTTCCCTCTAATCTTATACTGCTAAATTAGGAATGGCTAACGCAAATAGCCCTGGTGTAGCTTTGCGCGAAATTCAGGAACAAACAAATAATTATAGCGTGAACGAAACGGTACCATGCAGTCCTATACCACACATCAGGGTGAACTACTCAAGTATAAAAAATCCCTGTCTAATACAAAATACCCGAGTAGCCTTTTCCAAATCTGAGTGGGAATAAGGTAAATTGAAAAAGAAAAGTGACTATCTGAAATACTTAGTTGTCGTTAAAGATGTTTTTTTTTTAAATAAAGACTTTACAAACTGTCAGCAAAACCACACCATTAGACACTTTTGTCTCCAACGTATAACGTTTTGTATCAAACTCATAAGAGTAGTACGTTTAACTCTATTTTTGTTTAAGATTTTTTTCCATTTTCTGAGTAACAAACTTATTTGTTTGTATGAAGTTTGAAGATAAACACAAAGCTATACAAAGGGCTTTCTGTGCTCTGATCACCCCTGGTATCGAAACCCAGTTTCTAGCGTTGTATTTTCTTCGATAATATTTCAGATTTTAATACATAAAGATATGCACTAAAATTTAGTGAGAAAAATACGCCTCCTTCAAAAAAAACAAACAAAAAACTGTTTGTTTGTTGCCAAGCGTAAAACTGTGCAGTGGACTATCTGTGCTCCGTCCATCATAGGTACGGAAAACTTATTTCTTTCAGGATCGCAAGACGACAGGCTTTCTGCTGTACCACTAGGGATGAGGAGGGAGGGTTTGTTTTGAATTTCGCGCAAAGCTACACGAGAGCTATCTGTGTGGGAGGGAGGGTATTTCTAGTTTTATTGTAAAAAAAAACGATTTTTCAAATAACATCTTCATAGAGTTCTTTTGTTATGAATTTGTGAATGAGGGCTATCTACGCTAGATTGATCATCACGTTATAACGTCCCCACAGCTGAAAGGGCGAGAATGTTTGGTGTGGTGGGGATTCAAACTCGCGACCCTCAGATTTCAAGTTGAGTGCATAACCACCTGGCCCCTTTTCAAGTACGTTCGTAACTGTAAACTTATCAAACATACGAATTGAGATAGTTTATAGAGTTTTTTTTTTCGCAAATCTACACTAAGGGTTAATTTTAACCTGATAGTCAACAACAATAACCGTCCACTTTTGGTATATTCTTCGCTGTCCGCAACCGATGGGAGCCATAAATCTTCGTATTTACAGCCTCATATGCTAACTATTAGGCCACTCTAGGCCAGAGTCAGAATAATATATTTACAGTGACTAATTTTATTGGTGAATACCCTTTTGGATATTTTACAGGATTGAAAATAGTTCTGTTTATTGTTTTACATCACCTTGATGTTTAAATGATAGTTCGTCTGTTTATTTAAAATAAAAACAAACCAAAAATAAAATTCCAAAGCACTTTAGATGTAGAAGTACTACATATTTTTATTTTATTTTTTGAAACGTTTTGGGAGAAGAAATCGATCACAAATAAATAATGCACAATCCAGTTTCTAGTTTTAAAACTTTAGACTTCAGTGAAATAAGAGGCAATTTAATAATGGGAGGGGCAAGATTTATTTAACCTAACGAAGCGACGAAATGTGCGCCTGAAGCGCACCTGTTACTACTTGGATCCAGAGCTCGCCTTAGAGCCCTGGGAGTTATTTATTAAATATTATGCATTCTCCTGCCTTCCTAATCTTAATACATTTTTGCAAGGAAAGATTGAACCTCGGAGGTGCCTACTTCCATGTACCCCGCCACTAAACTTGATTTCGAAAATGTTTATAGCTATGTTCATTTCTTTACTAAATCTTAATGGACATTTCATGAATTCATTTTGAACTTTCTAATTCTGCAGTTTTAAAATTTCGTGCATCAACGATTAAGTTTCGGCAATACGTAAATTATCATCTACACTGAGAACTGAGTAATTGCTACGGAAAATATTTCTGGTATTGTCGACAGTCGCTATTATTTGAGGAATTTCGCTCATTTGCTTTTCAATATCTTAGCAATTGAAACACGTAATTTGTCACCACGTTTACAAATTCTTCAACCATTTTTCAGCAAAAGGCAAAGAAATTCGTGTGCTTGGACGCACGAGATATCTGGCAAGGCTATAGTTTTCATTTTCTCAATGGCGAACGCACGAATGTGAGTACATGCTTGTATAATTAAAGTTTCCCGATAAAGTTAAATGGTGTCACGTTGTTCGACATGGTTAAAGATACGCTGATCAAAAACTGTGATTGCTGAAAATAAAACAATAAAGAAGTATTTTTAAAATACGAGAATTATCCAGATTAATTCAGAATGTTGCCATTCTGGCATTTACCACGTTCATGATGTTTACAATAAAGTTCGAAGGGCAAGAAGCCCTTTCCGAAAGTCCTCCAATCCACGGGCGGTAGCAATGCTATCAGGTCTATACGGTTGTCGCGTGGGTGAGTCGGAGTGTCGAATGTACCGCTCTGTAGAAGAGTGAGCAATAGAAGTGCTTATACGTCTTCCAGACAACACAGTTAGTCGGATAAGATTACGTTCATATTAAAGAAAATTGTGAATTTTTAACATTTGTATTAGACTCTGGATTTGTCAAAAAAAAGGGGGGGCAGAAGAAAGTATGGAGATTCAACAATGTTTCTCGCGATGTACCTGAGCACGTGTGCCACGTTTGGTCTCGCATACTTTTAAGAGGTTTTTTTTTTGTTTTTTGAATTTCGCGCAAAGCTACAAGAGGGCTATCTGCGCTAGCTGTCCCTAATTTAGCAATGTAAGACAAAAGGGAAGGCAGCTAGTTAACCTCATCCACCGCCAACGCTTGGGCTACTATTTTACCAACGAATAGTGGGATTGACCGTCACTTTAGAACGCCCCATGACTGAAAAGGTGAGCATGTTTTGTGTGACGGGAATTTGAACCCACAACCCTCAGATTACGAGTCGACTGGCTTAATCAGCTGGCCATGCCGAGCCTAGAGGTTTTGTTTTGAATTTCGCGCAAAACTACACTAGAACTATCTGCACTAGTCGTCCCTAATTTAGCAGTGTAAGACTACAGAAAAGGCAGCTTGTCATCACCACCCACCCATACATGACGAGGATCTAGGTGTAGGTTACAGAGTTGTACCTGGCGTCGTTTTGTGGTCCTTGTTCTTCTAAGAATCCAACGGCACAACGCTTACAACAATATTCACAGTCCTTTTTAAAAGTTAATCTGAGGGTCGCGGGTTCGAAACCGCGTCACGCCAAACATGTTCGTTTTTTTTAGCCGTGGGGACGTTATAATATGACGGTTAATCCTACTATTCTATGGCAAAATAGTAGTCCAAGTAGCTTTGGGCAAAATTCAAAAAATAAACAATCTTGCTGATCAGCAGTTCAAATAATCATTTAATTAAAAAATCATAAGTGAAAGTTGGTGGCATTCTGGGCTTACAAGAGATGGTATACAGTAAAATGTCTCCAGAATGCTATGTTGAAACCAACCGATTATTACATCGTCGGTATATTTTGTTAGTTGAAAATTTATTACAAATCTTTCTCAGCTATAAAGCCAAATTTAGTAGTGATATGTTTGTCTGATGTCTCACGTTAATCGTTCGATCTCTTTGTCTTGTAATAAAATCTTGGCAGTGTGTGTTTGTGTTTTTCGTATAGCAAAGCTATCTGCTCTGTCCATCGAGGGGAATCGAACCCTTCTTTTTAACGTTGTAAATCTGTAGACTTACTGCTGTCCCAGCGAGTGATGAATCTCAGCAAACCAGTCGAAATTCTCAATACACAGCTTGGTCAAACTGAAGTTATTAAAGTTCTAGAGAAAGTTAATGTTGGATTCAACTGTTAATGACGACCAGTGATTTTGGTAGAAAAGAAAAGGTAGTTCAAGATATATAAAAAAAACCTTATAAGTAGATTTTAGCTGATTAAATCTTCAGCTCAATTTGTAGAGTATACTTGTCTGATGTGCGAGACGACAAGGATTTGATATTGAAATATTTTGACAGGACTTTACATGAGAAATTAATGTATACGGAAATATGTATGTGCAGAGTCTGACCGACCTTTATTCACACGCAAAACAGGTGATCTGTTTTGTCAAACTGCTTCAGATATATTTCTCTTGATGTGTATGTCGTAATAAATATTATTAAAAATTTTATGGTCTGCAAACATTAAAATCTAGTTAATTTTCTTATATGCTTCAATGATGCTCCTTTAATATATTTGAACTATGAACAGCCACTTAGATCAGATGAAGTACACATCCAACCAAAATGCAGTGTTAGACTGTCAGCTGTTTTTCCATCTCAATTTTAGAGATCTGATAACGACACATTTTCGATAAACAAGTGAAGAGAGTGCCTTCGTATAAGACAACTTTAAGAGCTGGAAAAAGTGTACAGGTGATTCATATAAGAATAACCTAAAACTTAACCACAATAAATCAGAGTGACACGTTGACTGTAAAGGCAGATATGCTGCATACAAAAAGTAAAACGGCGAAAAAATACAGTATCACATCTAATACATAAACAGCATAAAGAAACGATGAGTACAAATCGTTAATACATCAAAACTGTAGCGGATACGGTCAGACTAACAGTGGTCCGAAACACTGCACAAAGGAGACATTGAGAGACAAATTATGAGGTTAATGAAGTCAATCTCATAACAGTATCGGATCTATTGCAAAAAAATATTCAGAAATGCTGCGATCCAAGCTGGCAGAAGAACAAGCTAATGCGAAGTATAATCATCACACATTACAAAATGCGTTACTTGAAATTATATCAGATATCATTTTAGATGAAACAAGGAAAAAGTAGCAAATGCAAAGCTATTCTCCATTTTGGTAGATGAATTCAAAGATTTGTCTAGAAGGGAGCAATTAATCCATTAGTTGTTATAAGATATTTCTTCGAATGAGTAATCCATTAAGGATTTACTGGTTTCATGACAGCAGAAAGTTCAAATGCACATGTCCAGGCGGAGCTAGTATAAAGTGTAATTGATATACGAAATTTGACAACTCGGTGCATGTTGATGTCAGTGCAATGAGTGACAAGTGTAGTTGTGTTTAGTAAAGAATAAAAGAGATCATGCTATAGGCTTTATATGTACATTGACTTGCCCATAAGCTGAACTTGGTCATTGTGAATGTTGTCAAATCAGTCATTTTTGCAAATGATTTTTACTCAACATTGGAAACGAGCTATGTCTTTCTCAGTAGTTCATACGCACATGACAAGTGAATCAAATACCAAAAATACGTGTCCGGTTGACAAATGAGATGAGCCTAAAATTTTACTTTAACACTCCTTGGATAGCCAGATCAGAGCGACTAATGAATAGAGAGTCATCTGTACAAAGAGGGTTTGTGATAATCCTGTTGGTGGTGGGTTTTTGCATGTTACGGTAAAGCTCTATCACATGTAATGATAGGTGGAAACATCAAGGCTAGTGGAGAACAAAAACTGTGCACATAGAGCTCAATGCAAGTCGAGAAAAGCTATTATGTGAAAGAGATAAGTATCCATTAAAAATGCATTTTCAGTGTAGGAAACTTTTAATTTTCAGTATATTTGTAATGAGCTTAGTTATTATTTATATTTTACATATAAAATATTTGCAGTATTCATTATATTATTTTACAAGAACATAAGAAGACAAACAAACAAAGTCCAAACATGGTAATAAAGTCCACTCAAGCATATAAAGCATTAAATTAAAATCTAAAGCATCACGTAATCCGAGGGTTTCGCGCCCTCTCGCCCTTTGTATTTATATAACCAGATTTTGCAACAAGTTAATAGTAACTTGCAACGGTATCACTTTGTGCCAAATTATTCCAAAAGGTAAAATCTGTAAAGCAATATTTTCAAGGACTGTTTGCATATAATAAGTTTAAAATAAAACTTTATTACTTTTAATGTTGAAGTTTTTTACATTTTGTATATATACATTTCATACTTTTTGCTGTTAATATATGTTTTTAATATTTTCCAAGTTTATTCTTTTAGTTCAGTTTATTGGAGAAGAATGTTAAGAATGAGTTTCTGTTTTAATATTTTTAGAAAAGCACAGATATTAGTGGTTTCATCTAAATTGACAGTTAGATTTTTCTCAAAATAATTTTGAAATTTTAATTTTCTTATAGTGAAAAGAAAGTCTTCCTTAAGGGATTAAGAAGGTATGGTCTTGGAAATTTGGTGATGTTTGAGAAAGTTGTAAAAACTGGGAATTAAACAGAGATTAAGTAAGTTTGTGTGCATTATGTTGTAAAGCAAAGCTGTATTTAAAATGTTTGTCTCAAAATATTAAAAAATTGCTTTTATGAAAATGTAGGTTTCTCTGTAATTTACGCATGTATCCTCATAAACATGCCAAATGCAAATGGTTCAAATTAGACCTTATACAAATGAACACACCTTTTTCATGAGAGTAGTACTGATGTCAATGAAATAATACATATTATAACATTGTGTTTATACTTGTGTAATGCTTTAAACATTTAAATTGAAATAATAGTATGTGCTGTTTTAATGACTATCTTTCTATTGAAACATGGAAGAATGTTCAAAAAATATTACAAAACTTACCTCCTCTGCGACTTGCAACGGTTCCATGACTGCTAGGGTTTCTTTGCTTGTCTAAACATTGGTCTGATTTTTTATCACTTGCTCTAGTCCTTTGTATTCCACTCAATTGCTCTTAGCAATATCGCTCTTGTGACACTTTCCAACTTTGTCAGTGTGTCTTCTGTCTTTGTACTGTATCTAAGTGTCTTGTTAAGATAATGTTATAACTTTTCTCTACAAAGAGCTGCTGTTGGGTTTCCTAGTATTATGATCATTCAGAGATACTTTGAATGTTATGTGTTTTCTAGTTTATTTTCATAATTTTTTTTTTCCTATTGACAAGCTAACTTGTGAATTCTAGGATTATTATATTTGGCATAGAGCCAAATCAGGTCTCTTCCATCCCATATCTGGTGTTGTACAATAATCAGAGTGGGAGGAGTCATTCTCAGTTGAGGCTGTTAGATATCTTACTTGTAGTGAAATGGAAACATATATCAGACAAATGTTTTGGGTATTTTCCTGGTTGCTTTTGCTGTATTTTACTTGATGGCTGAAAGATATGGGAGCAAATATTTAATTCACTCCATTCACAGATTTTGTAACTCATGCTGGAAAGTTTACTTCTCAGTTATGCCAAGGAGCAGTTATGCTTCACCTGACATGTCACAACTTCATGATTTAACCTACCCCCTGCCAGGTGTAAGTATTTTCCAACTCTCAAATAATACATCTACTCCTTGAATTTCAGAGTTTAAAGTGGAGTGTGTGATAAATCTGTTTAAATTGATATATCCTGATGGGACAGGGCAAGTAACCCTCAAATCATTTATCTTTTTTCTCTTACCTTTATAGGTGCTCTATTCTACACCTCAGTAACCTACTCAGTGGCATGTGGATGCCCAACAAGGTATACTAAAATATAAATTTGCATCCTGCAGCCAATCAAGTCTGTAATGCTCACTGTTGAGATGGGATGTTCCAAAAGACCACTAGAGGTTGTTCTCATGGTATCTTATTTGTTAAACAAAACCCAATTCAAACCATACCTGCTCATGGACTGTCATGAGCAAACTAGTGTTGGAATAACTGCCCATTTTTCTGGTTTTAGTTTAATAAACCAGGACTGGAAGCCTTTTAAAAGTAAGGTTGCATGCTAAATTATTGCATTGTCTTAAGGTGTTTTGTTCCTCCAACCTCCCAGTGCATTTTACTCCCCTTTTATTTAGTAGGGTATGGGAGTTCTTGTCATTTGCTAGTTTTTAGTTGCTGGGGTCATGGATCAGAGACTTCCTCCTGAGTGTAACCAGTTTTACTCAGTGGAAAGTAGAGCAGTGGTGTTCTGTTGGTGTGAATGGTGTAGATCCGTCTAATGCAGAGTGGATGAGAAATACCTGATACTGTCTGGTTTTGGACTGTAGATAACCCACCATGTATGGTTTTTATCACTTCAGTCATACTGCACCATCTTGCACGTCCATTTCCATTACTTGGGTTTTGGACTGTGCATAATTTTCCCTGAACTTAGAGAAGCATATCTTTATTTTGAGTAGAGAATATCCTTGTACATAAGGGATACAGTCTGTCATGGGTGTGCCCCTACATGTTTCCATTGTAGAGGGTGTCACAGTTCATGAGTTCCCTTTGGGTACATTCCAAAGAGGATGCTTGTTTAGATAACTTTTACACCTCTCCTTCCACCTTTTCATTGTTTATTGTTATTATATGAGTAAGGATAAGATATTATATAATCAGTTAACATTTTCCAACACTGTAAATATATTTCTAATAGATATTCTCTGTGCTTCCATCCTCCCTTCTTTCTGTGCACCTCTAATTGCCTAGTCTCAGTGCATAGAGAAGGAAAAGATATTATCTCAGTAGAGGTAAGTACCTATCAGAAATGTATTTTTGGTGTTGGAACATGCCAATTTCACTCGTACTGTAAATAATTTTATAGAAATGTTTATTTTCAAGTTATCATTTTATGTCTGATTTCAAATGTAAGAATATTTTAAAACCCAGCACATACATGTAAGAAAAATTTCTTTTCAAGAGAATATTCTATACTAGGAAATAACTTGCTAAATAAAAGTACAAATGTTGCTATTTGATTATATAAATTTTTCCCAAATGTTTAAAAATGTTATGTGTATAGTCTATTATTGCATCACATTATCATTTATTAAAACTGTGATATTTCATTTCTTATGTAGTTGTATTTCAGTTTGAATTCTAGAAATGTAAATTAATTGTAACCAGTGCATAACAATATCTGAAATTAATAGAACCTTGATATAGTAAATTAACTGTCTAGTAAATAACAAAACTGGGAGGCCTGTACAAAGTTGGCGTGTTAGCTTTGAGTAGTTTAAAAAAGAGTCAGTTTGTATTTGCTTGCTATGATTATGTTTTGTAAATTTTTCTTGATCATTTTCTCAGATTTATTGACTTAGTGTCTTATGTTTTCAGTCTTGTAATATTATCAGCATTTTAACCAACATAGCTGTCTGTTTCAAAAGTGTTTGACTTAGAGGGTCAGTGGCTTCATCATTGTACAAAAGGAAAAACATCTGAGTAAAATAAAAAAAATCGTATAGTAATATCTCGACCAGACTACGTCTACTATAACCATTGCTGGTGAGGTCCTTTTCCAAGTAATATGATTCTTCAAGCTGGCTAACACACTAGTGTTTTAAATACTGTTTTTATTAACAAACTACTTTACAAGAACTGTTACAGTGTGAACTTTATTAGGTTAGGGAAGTGTAACTTTTCATCAGTTTTATTTTTCACAAAACTCCAGAATTGATGGAAATTAGATCCTATGTTCAGAAATGGAAAATGCGAGCTGTGAGGGAAAAAATAAAATGAATGATCAATCACAAATTGAAGGAAAACAAGCTCCAATAGAATCCTGGGGAGATATTGTGAAAAAAGAATGTTCATATTTTCTTCCGTAACGATGATTACTCCAAGATCATAGCAGAAGTAAGTTCCTTGAGTATTGAAGCAATACAGTATGGTTACAAAGAAAATCTTGCATTTAAAGTGATTATATTTTAGAAATCATGTTTCACCAGAAGCAAGTTAAAGTTGTAAGTTCAATCACATAGACCTGAAAGCCTTTATGAGTTTCAATTCAAATTCTTAACAAATGTGACAAAAATTTCTGAACATCTTTGGCGGGAGAAATTTCTGGAGATTGAAGACTGTTTTATATCTTTCTTATCTCACTTGTTATCTGAATTTTTCTTTCAATGATAGAACTTGTAAGAATCTCATGATAGTTCCTTTGTCAAAGTTTTGGTTCCATGATGGGAGTTTTAAAATTTACCTGTCCTTGATTCATTCATCTTTCATTTTGTTGTTTTGGAATGATTTATAGCTTTTAGCTCTCTCTTTATGGTCTGTCTTTACCTCTCTGTCTTCACACACACAAACTGTTAACTAATCTTCCACATAGCATTGATTGCCTTAATTATGGGGTTGATTAGCAGGTTTTTGCTCAGTATGTGGTTTACACTGAATTTCACCAACACTTAGCTGGAAGAGTTTGTTTATGATTCTAAGTTTCATCTTTTATGTTTTCAGTCTTTTGTTAATCTGTGTCTTTTGTATAGACATTCTATAACTTTGTAGATAACCTCTTTTCCTCTATCTCCTTTGGGTTCTGAATCTTTTCAACAATACCAGTGTCCAGAAAAGTGTTTATATACTTATGGAGTTGGCGTTATCTTCATAAATTTGTCTTTCTGCATAACAAAGAACTCTTACCCTTTTTCACACTGTTGTGTAAATTCCTACACATGCTATAAGTCTAGAATAAAGCTCTCACTTCACTGTGTGTCAGTGAGTAGTATGCTGGTATGTGATTTAATTACCATTAGACTATAGCCGTCCACTAATAGGAAGGCAAGATGCACAGTAATCCTCATGAGCTCTGACTCTTGAACACTAACTCGTTTTTTATGATTCGTGTTTTACATGATATTTTTGATTTTCAGAAACAACAAAAAATGTTTAATTGATCGGTTAGAACTTTTATTTAAATTATCTTAAATTTTTCTTTTAACCCTCTTCCTTCAGGTAGGTAAAAGTACACGACCTTTTAGACTTACATTCACAATTTAATTAAAACTTTATTAACATTATATACAAATAATCTTGGCATGAAAACATAGTCAGTGAATCAAATTTTAATATCTTGTAAATATTAAGTTCTTGTTTATATAACAAAATATTTACAAAAGCCTTAATTTTCCCTGGTATGAAAATTGTGACATTATTCTCCAAGTATTCCCTCTTTTTTAATTATTTGCTACAACTCTTGAGAAGTACAAAGTTGCACATATATTTCTCATTATAATCCAGATATTACTAAGGTAAAGTCTATTTTTTATAGCCTTTAATCTTATTTGCATATGGAGCCACAAGATACAAAACCAGACATAGTTCCCATGCACACCTACTGCATTCTCTCTTTTACAAATTTCCAGTAGCTCTCTCCTGCTGATATTTTATACCAAATTATTATAATCAATGGAAAGCCAAAAAAGTGATGTATTATATTGTTTACTGTACAGAGCATTGTGTGTTTCAAGCTCTTTTCCATCAAGATAGTTCTGCAAACTTTGGAATACATGATAATCGGATGGGACAAGGTCTGGAGAATAAGTAGGATGTGGAAGTTTTATTTCAGTCTAGCTCTTCAATCTTTGCAGATGTGATCCTTGTTGTATGGGGCCATGTATTATCCTGGTATAACACAACACCTTTATGACTGATTCAGTGTAACATTCAAGTGCTCTAACTGTTGACAACAGAAGTCTGATGTAATCATTACATTGAGTGGCAGCAACTCAAAGTGGATGGATCCCACCAACAATATCCCACCAAATGCTTAACAAGACTTTCCTATGGTGTAGGCCCATTTTGGGCTGCACTTTAACCAATTACCTGTACTGAGCCATTTTTCAGTGCTTAACATTCTTATAAAATAATCATTTTTCATCTCCAGGCACTAACCTTTCCAAAAAAGGTGAGTTACATTCATGAGATTGCAGATAAGTGCAAATGTCCACTCTTGTTCTAAGGTTGGCTTTTGTCAAATCATGGGGGACCCATTTTTTAAGCTTTGACATCTTTCCAAGCTGTTGCAGATGATAGTAAACTGTTGAATGGGTTGAATTAAACTTCCGTGCTAGTTCTTCAACTGTTACAGCACAGTCTTTATCAAGTGCAGCCTGCAGCGAGTTATCATTAAACTCAACAGGACAAACTGAACTTTTGAAACCATCTTCAACATTTTATTTCATTGAGAGACTCCACCATAAGCATCTTGCATGTTTCGTGTAGTTTCTGCTGTACTATTGCCTTTTTTACACTCGTAAAGCATTATATTACTTTTCTTTCCTTTTTAGTGCTTTTTTGGGGTATTTTTTAAATGATGCAGTTTGTATTGATGCTGCTCTTCATCTGTTCTACCTTTAGTAAATTACCTTTTGGACCAGAGGACTACAACAGGTTTTTTTCATTACATATGGCCTTGTTGGTCCCTTCATCTACTGTTCTTTGTTCTTTTGTTACTGTATGGTTTGTCTTCTTTGAGGGTTAGCCATTTCAGGTCCTTGAGATGAGTTGTTTCTGAAGCAACCCCTTGGCTCCAGTTTTGTAGGAGCTTTGTTCTCCAACTCTTTTTTCTGATGAATCGCCTTTTCTATGCCTGTTCAGTTCCTCAGGACTTTCTCAGAGGTTTTGCTAAACTTTTACTCTCCCTCTCACCTGTGTAAAAATCCTTGAGACAATTCCTCATCCCCACCATGAGGTTGTACTTTCATCCTTTTATTATTCCCACAAAGTTGGAAAATTGTTGGCCAAACATCATCCTATCTTATTTGATTCAGCTTTGGTTTTCCTGTTTCTGATGGGCAGTTTCTCACTCTACAGATACTATTCCTTGTGATGGATGACCAGTCCTGGTTTTCAGACATTTCCTCCACATCATGATTTTGCTTCATTTGGTTTATCTTCTGTGGGTGAAATATTTAGTTTTCAGTTCCTCCCTTCTGTGTTGGTTCCATCCTCTCCTTTATTCATTGTCTCATTCCAACTGCCTATATTCACTCATCATCGTGGCTCTAATTTGAATTGTTTACTTTTCTGCATTGTTTTTTTTCATAATGACCTCATTCAAACATTATGTATTATTAAGATCATAGAACACACTAAGTGTCCAGTGTTTGCTCAAAAGAAATATTTGCTGAAAATTCACAGAAAGTGGAGAGAAGTACTAAAAGTATTAAGCTCTTCTGTTGAGGCTTTGTGCATATTATTCATTGATTTCTATGGGTGCACGCACACACGCACGCACGCACATATATATTATAAATATATATTCCAGGCTATTCAACATTTGACAAAAATATGAAGGACAGCACTAGGTGTGTGTCTGCTGTCTTTAGTCATGGTAATCCGTGGTACTGTCTCTCAGTGTGACATCTAATTGCAGATGTATGTGCCTGTTAACAATGATTCATGTATCCCTCCTGTGTTTTCCCCCCATGCAAGTTCCATTTCCCTCAAATTCTTCTAGTGGAGTTGGGGAACTCGACATAGAGTTCCTCATTAAATGGAATACCAATATTCCAATACTAAGTGGACACATCCTTTGCTTGGAAAGTAGGATTGGGGTGTTACCTGATATTGTACTTCAGGTATCTGCTGTTTTATGAAGTAAGTTGATTATAACAAGATGGATGAGTCATGGGTTTACTTTAGAACGTGGGTCTGTATGCTTTTTCTGTTTAATTTTTTGTAATATCTCATGTAGGTATTCCTCCAATATGGAATGACCTGACATATAGGTCTAGCAACTCTAAACACTTATGTCCAGCTATCTTCCTGTGAGATTATACATGCTTGAATAATCTGCCATCTCATCAGCTTGTGACATATGCACTCACCAAAAGATTCTTATTCACAATCTTTTCCCCTATAACTTCAGCTGCACAAAGAACATTCTCTGCTTGAAATGGATGTGGTTTCTCACTGAGTGCTGCCTCCCATGATTACTTGCACGGAGAGCTATGGTCTTATGATGATTACATTAAAGACTGGTGCAGTATATGTTGATGCACGTAAGGGGATGGGAACTTTGTTCAAGGCTTCTGGCATTTGCAGGAACATGCATGATAGTACACATGAGGTAATAGCTCTTTGTAGTAAAAAAACTGTTAGCTTTAGGATCAGCAATCTTTTTTGATATCTCATTTTAAAATCACTCTTCCAAAGATTTATTCTGTTTCAATTGAATATCAGGATTTCATGTTTTTTTTTCAATTGAACTGAGTGAGATGTTATAGTATTCACAAAAACTTTGTTGTGATATATTTCAAAAAGTATAGTTGAACTTGATCTCATTGCCTTTGTTTGCTACAGTTTTTCTATTGTTTTGGCTGTTATCACATCATGCTAGTCTAAACAGGTATTTAGGTCATCCCATGTTCCGTGCCTTAGGGGCAACATTGCACATTTTTGATACTTTACTGGTTTAAAGTTCTAAGTCCATCTTCTGTAGCAGTGGGTACTGTGAGTCTTTCTTGGAAAAAAACTTGTTTCTCTGAACCTGCCTATTTTATCTTCATTCTCAAGTAATGGGTAAGATAAGATCAGTTAATTCCACTGTCCAAATCTTATTGCCTCATGCTGACTTGCTCCTTAATGATTTTCATTCTTCTTGCCTGTCCCAAAGAAATCCTGTTCCATTACTTTTGATAAATCTTCTGTAATGGCTAGCTGTTATATACAGAATTTGAAGTCTTATTTTTTTCAAACTTGTCTGCATCTTTTATTTTTTTCATGTTTCATATACCATTTTCATGATTATGGTTTGTTTTGTTTCAGTTGCAGTCTTCATGTCTTTGTGTTCACTGTTTTTTCTTGCTGTTTTATGTGTTTTTCATACATCTTTCTTTGGTACCAAGATGTCATCATTGGATGTAAGCCTGGTATTAATTTGCCTGTCTTTGTTTGAACCTTGTGCATCTTGTTTCCATTCTTCCTCTGAAGATATGTTGTATTTTGTTACTAACTTCAAGATTAAGATGATTTGACATTTTTCAAATTTTTTTCATACTCTTATTTTTTCTTTTAGAAAGGTTCTGTACTG
Organism: Tachypleus tridentatus; assembly: GCF_004210375.1. Classification (NCBI taxonomy): domain Eukaryota; kingdom Metazoa; phylum Arthropoda; class Merostomata; order Xiphosura; family Limulidae; genus Tachypleus; species Tachypleus tridentatus. Next base: position 35,682,321 of record NW_027467782.1, read on the forward strand.
ACACCTTAGTCTTTCTACCAGAGATTTGGGCTGAGATAGTCACAGCTGTTTTTCTTATATTATGTTACCTAGCCTGACTGACCTCAATTCTTTTTTTTTGTTTTATGCCTTTTTCTTTTTGTAGTTTTTTTAACTCACCAATAAGGCTGTCTGTTTCTGGTGTGAAAAATGTAATATTTCCAAGGAGATCAACATTAGTTTTTATATTTTGCAATGGCTCATGTTCCACAGGTCTTGCTTTATTCATTCCATTGAATTTGTTTGTGCACCTCATATGTCTTGTTTATCAAGGTGTTTCTGACCACCTTAATTGGATTTCAGGTTATATAACATATTTAACATTTGGCTATCTGTGTAAGGTCTCATGGACTCTGCATCTTGTTCTTTACATCATTTAGTATTTTTATTGTTCTTCAGATGGAATCTCTCTTGGGAGTTTTGTATTTCCTACCTAGTATCCTTTATTAACCTTTTACAGGGTTTCTGAAATTCTGAATAATTTTGACTACATATACAGCACAGAACAAGAAAGGTAGAATAATTAAGTACAGTCTCTTTTTATCCATTAAGAACCTTTATTTATATTCATTCATCCAGTCGAAAGTCTCTTATTTTCTCTAGTGTATGTTTTTTTCGTACGCAACCCCCAGTTATTTCTGTAGCACTTTAAAATCACCCAGTTTACAAATCAAGAGGTGTGTACAGTTTTGAAATTATTTAATTATATATATAATGAGATAACAAGATTGAAGTATGTCCTTTTATAACATATGTCTGAGTTGTTCCCCCAAGAATATACAACTGCATTATTGATATATCTTCCTCTAACCTATTTTATGTCACTACCATTGTTGGCTTCACAGGTTTAACATAACATTACTCCTAACAAAATCACTCCTTTGATTAAATTAAATGATTTCATGAATGTGTGTTCTTTAGAGCCTGTCTTTTTATTTGCACTAATTTTTATTCCTCAAATCTGCAAATTTTCTTGTTCTGAATTGTACTTCAGCTTCATTTGGTGATATATTTCTTGTAGTCTAATTTATTATGTTCCTGTGTTGTAGCTTTTGGTTTTATACTTTTCAGTTTCTTTTTATGTTTATTTGTTCCCATCTACTTTAACATTGTGAGTATTCTAAATCTAAAAACTTCAAATGTTGGGTCTATTTAATTCAAATTTTACATCTTTATAATTCAAACAACTTTCAAGTAGATACTACTCTCAAAACCCTTCTGTTGAACATCCCCACAAATGAATTGTCATCATAACTACAAGCTTAAGTAAATATTCTGTTTATGTGTGTGTGTGTGTGTACTAAGCATGCAGTGCTTTCTAAAAGCTTGCCAAATTTCATAAAGATACACATATCACATTAAAAGTTAGAGTATGGATACTTTCATATTGGTTATATGGTTAGTCAGAATTACCAAACCTATATCAAGAGAGTTAGTTAAATTGTAATGTCCCACCACAAGTATTTATGTATTATGAATCAGTTTTCATAAAGAAAATCCTTACTCATCTTTAGTTAAGTTACAGCAACAGCAACAAATATTGCATTGTAATAACTTGAGTTTTGCGAAAATTAATTTTTTCCACAGTTACATTAAAATAAATATCTTTAAATGATTTTTATAACTAATGTGTAATTCAAATATATTCATCTTTCATAGTTTTGATATAACTTTTTCCCACCAGCCATAATGCAAAATGGCTGGTGCTTTGATCTTATTATCATTACATTTCTCTTTCAATTTATCAAAACTTTTACAACAGTTTCAGTTAAAAGTTCATGTTATCCATGTGTGTTTTAAAGATAAACAGCTTACGATTATATTGTGTATTTCTTTTATATTCTGTAGGTGCTTAAAGCTGCAAAAACTGAGGAACATCATGAAACACAAAAAAAAAAGACAGTGAAGTAGACTTTCAGGACTGTACAGTTACTTAGTGAATCTGTTGGAGAGTAATATCCCTCCTGACTTACCACCTGCAGAGAGTGAAGTTATAATTATACTTCTTAAAGATCTTGCTCAAGTGGTAAAATATCCTCTTTCACAGGAAGAAAAAGAATTCCTGAGAAGTAAGTTATGTAGTAAATTAGAAAATATAAATGTTGTATAACGAGTTAATGATTTTGTGTTTTTTCAAATCCTGATTTGCAAAAAATGAAAATGCCTAATTAAAAGAAATTCTTTTAATCTTGTGCTTGTGGAGTTGGGCAGTTAGATTGAACTGTTAATGTGTAATTTTATGCATGTAATAATTGCAAATATACTTTGGGCATCTTCATAAAAATTATGTAAGTTATTAGTAAACATTACAAATATGGTGTTCACAGAAAATCCAAACTTGGTTATAGAATATTTTTTCTAAAATTTGTCTGTAATGCTACCAATTCAGAGTGATTCAGGCATTAACTAGTCTTGTGTGTGCAAGCTGAATTTCATGTTAACTGTTTTGAAATGGGTCATGGCTCAAAGGCCATGTCATTGTTTTTTTGTTGACCAACATTCAAAATTTTATTGAACTACTATTTTATGAATTTATCTCCTTAAGTTTAGTATCAAACTGTACATTATAATTCAGATTTTCATATTAAATATTATTTAATTTCTTAATTAAAATTAAACATTAAAGTTCAATTTTGTGTGTTTTATGTGGTATGTTGCTAGGACATTTCCCCCACTTCTTA
>NW_027467782.1:36060203-36123934 GCF_004210375.1 Tachypleus tridentatus
CCATCAATTTGATCACATAGTTTGATCAGACACACATTCCATCAATTTGATCACATAGTTTGATCAGATACGCATTCCATCAATTTGATCACATAGTTTGATCACACACTCGCATTCATCAATTTTGATCACCCAGTTTGATCAGACACACATCTATTCCATCAATTTGATCACATAGTTTGATCAGACATTCATTCCATCAATTTGATCTCATAGTTTGATCAGACACTCATTCCATCAATTTGATCACATTGTTTGATCAGTCACACATTCCATCAATTTGATAACATAATTTGATCAGACACTTTTTTATCAATTTGATCACATTCTTTGACCAGACACTCATTCCATCAATTTGATCACATAGTTTGATTAGACACATTCATTCCATCAATTTGATCACATAGTTTGATCAGCCACACTCATTCCATCAATTTGATCACATAGTTTGATCAGACACTCATTCCATCAATTTGATCACATAGTTTGATCAGACAATCATTCCATCAATTTGATCACATAGTTTGATCACACACATTCCATCAATTTGATCACATAGTTTGATCACCACACACATTCCATCAATTTGATCACATAGTTTGATCAGACACACATTACCCATCAATTTGATCACATAGTTTGATCAGACACTCATTCCATCAATTTGATCACATAGTTTGATCAGACACTCTTTTCCATCAATTTGATCACATAGTTTGATCAGACACTCATTCCATCAATTTGATCACATAGTTTGATCAGACACACATTCCATCAATTTGATCACATAGTTTGATCACACATCATTCCATCAATTTGATCACATAGTTTGATCAGACACTCATTCCATCAATTTGATCACATAGTTTGATCAGACACTCATTCCATCAATTTGATCACATAGTTTGATCAGACACTCATTCCATCAATTTGATCACATAGTTTGATCAGACACTCATTCCATCAATTTGATCACATAGTTTGATCACACACATATTTTTATCAATTTGATCACATAGTTTGATCAGATCACACACACATCATCAATTTGATCACATAGTTTGATCAGACACTCATTCCATCAATTTGATCACATAGTTTGATCAGACACTCATTCCATCAATTTGATCACATAGTTTGATCAGACACTCATTCCATCAATTTGATCACATAGTTTGATCACACACACATTCCATCAATTTGATCACATAGTTTGATCAGACACTCATTCCATCAATTTGATCACATAGTTTGATCAGACAAACATTCCATCAATTTGATCACATAGTTTGATCAGACACTCATTCCATCAATTTGATCACATAGTTTGATCAGACACTCATTCCATCAATTTGATCACATAGTTTGATCAGACACTCATTCCATCAATTTGATCACATTAGTTTGATCAGACACTCATTCCATTAATTTGATCACATAGTTTGATCAGACACTCATTCCATCAATTTGATCACATAGTTTGATCACACACTCATTCCATCAATTTGATCACATAGTTTGATCAGACACTCATTCCATCAATTTGATCACATAGTTTGATCAGACACACATTCCATCAATTTGATCACATAGTTTGATCAGACACTCATTTTATCAATTTGATCACATAGTTTGATCAGACACTCATTCCATCAATTTGATCACATAGTTTGATCAGACACTCATTCCATCAATTTGATCACATTGTTTGATCAGACACACATTCCATCAATTTGATCACATAGTTTGATCAGACATTCATTCCATCAATTTGATCACATAGTTTGATCAGACACTCATTCCATCAATTTGATCACATAGTTTGATCAGACACTCATTCCATCAATTTGATCACATAGTTTGATCAGACACTCATTCCATCAATTTGATCACATAGTTTGATCAGACACTCATTCCATCAATTCGATCACATAGTTTGATCAGACACACATTCCATCAATTTGATCACATAGTTTGATCAGAACACTCATTCCATCAATTTGATCACATAGTTTGATCAGACACTCATTCCATCAATTTGATCACATAGTTTGATCAGACACTCATTCCATCAATTTGATCACATAGTTTGATCAGACACTCATTCCATCAATTTGATCACATAGTTTTGATCAGACACTCATTCCATCAATTTGATCACATAGTTTGATCAGACACTCATTCCATCAATTTGATCACATAGTTTGATCAGACACTCATTCCATCAATTTGATCACATAGTTTGATCAGACACTCATTCCATCAATTTGATCACATAGTTTGATCAGACACTCATTCCATCAATTTGATCACATAGTTTGATCACACTCATTCCATCAATTTGATCACATAGTTTGATGAGACATTCATTCCATCAATTGGATCACATAGTTTGATCAGACACTCATTCCATCAATTTGATCACATAGTTTGATCAGACACTCATTCCACCAATTTGATCACATAATTTGATCAGACACTCATTCCATCAATTTGATCACATAGTTTGATCAGACACTCATTCCATCAATTTGATCACATAGTTTGATCAGACACTCATTCCATCAATTTGATCACATAGTTTGATCAGACACTCATTCCATCAATTTGATCACATAGTTTGATCAGACACTCATTCCATCAATTTGATCACATAGTTTGATCAGACACTCATTCCATCAATTTGATCACATAGTTTGATCAGACACTCATTCCATCAATTTGATCACATAGTTTGATCAGACACTTATTCCATCAATTTGATCACATAGTTTGATCAGACACACATTCCATCAATTTGATCACATAGTTTGATCAGACACTCATTCCATCAATTTGATCACATAGTTTGATCAGACACTCATTCCATCAATTTGATCACATAGTTTGATCAGACACTCATTCCATCAATTTGATCACATAGTTTGATCAGACACTCATTCCATCAATTTGATCACATAGTTTGATCAGACACTCATTCCATCAATTCGATCACATAGTTTGATCAGACACTCATTCCATCAATTTGATCACATAGTTTGATCAGACACTCATTCCATCAATTTGATCACATAGTTTGATCAGACACTCATTCCATCAATTTGATCACATAGTTTGATCAGACACACATTCCATCAATTTGATCACATAGTTTGATCAGACACACATTCCATCAATTTGATCACATAGTTTGATCAGACACTCATTCCATCAATTTGATCACATAGTTTGATCAGACACACATAGTTTATTCCATCAATTTGATCACATAGTTTGATCAGACACTCATTCCATCAATTTGATCACATAGTTTGATCAGACACACATTCCATCAATTTGATCACATAGTTTGATCAGACACTCATTCCATCAATTTTATCACATAGTTTGATCAGACACTCATTCCATCAATTTGATCACATAGTTTGATCAGACACTCATTCCATCAATTTGATCACATTGTTTGATCAGACACTCATTCCATCAATTTGATCACATAGTTTGATCAGACACACATTCCATCAATTTGATCACATAGTTTGATCACAGACACTCATTCCATCAATTTGATCACATAGTTTGATCAGACACTCATTCCATCAATTTGATCACATAGTTTGATCAGACACTCATTCCATCAATTTGATCACATAGTTTGATCAGACACTCATTCCATCAATTTGATCACATAGTTTGATCAGACACACATTCCATCAATTTGATCACATAGTTTGATCAGACACTCATTCCATCAATTTGATCACATAGTTTGATCAGACACTCATTCCATCAATTTGATCACATAGTTTGATCAGACACTCATTCCATCAATTTGATCACATAGTTTGATCAGACACTCATTCCATCAATTTGATCACATAGTTTCCATCAATTTGATCACATAGTTTGATCAGACACTCATTCCATCAATTTGATCACATAGTTTGATCAGACACTCATTCCATCAATTTGATCACATAGTTTGATCAGACACACATTCCATCAATTTGATCACATAGTTTGATCAGACACTCATTCCATCAATTTGATCACATAGTTTGATCAGACACTCATTCCATCAATTTGATCACATAGTTTGATCAGACACTCATTCCATCAATTTGATCACATAGTTTGATCAGACACACATTCCATCAATTTGATCACATAGTTTGATCAGACACTCATTCCATCAATTTGATCACATAGTTTGATCAGACACTCATTCCATCAATTTGATCACATAGTTTGATCAGACACTCATTCCATCAATTTGATCACATAGTTTGATCAGACACTCATTCCATCAATTTGATCACATAGTTTGATCAGACACTCATTCCATCAATTTGATCACATAGTTTGATCAGACACTCATTCCATCAATTTGATCACATAGTTTGATCAGACACTCATTCCATCAATTTGATCACATAGTTTGATCAGACACTCATTCCATCAATTTGATCACATAGTTTTGATCAGACACTCATTCCATCAATTTGATCACATAGTTTGATCAGACACTCATTCCATCAATTTGATCACATAGTTTGATCAGACACTCATTCCATCAATTTGATCACATAGTTTGATCAGACACTCATTCCATCAATTTGATCACATAGTTTGATCAGACACTCATTCCATCAATTTGATCACATAGTTTGATCAGACACTCATTCCATCAATTTGATCACATAGTTTGATCAGACACTCATTCCATCAATTTGATCACATAGTTTGATCAGACACTCATTCCATCAATTTGATCACATAGTTTGATCAGACACTCATTCCATCAATTTGATCACATAGTTTGATCAGACACTCATTCCATCAATTTGATCACATAGTTTGATCAGACACTCATTCCATCAATTTGATCACATAGTTTGATCAGACACTCATTCCATCAATTTGATCACATAGTTTGATCAGACACTCATTCCATCAATTTGATCACATAGTTTGATCAGACACTCATTCCATCAATTTGATCACATAGTTTGATCAGACACTCATTCCATCAATTTGATCACATAGTTTGATCAGACACTCATTCCATCAATTTGATCACATAGTTTGATCAGACACTCATTCCATCAATTTGATCACATAGTTTGATCAGACACTCATTCCATCAATTTGATCACATAGTTTGATCAGACACTCATTCCATCAATTTGATCACATAGTTTGATCAGACACTCATTCCATCAATTTGATCACATAGTTTGATCAGACACTCATTCCATCAATTTGATCACATAGTTTGATCAGACACTCATTCCATCAATTTGATCACATAGTTTGATCAGACACTCATTCCATCAATTTGATCACATAGTTTGATCAGACACTCATTCCATCAATTTGATCACATAGTTTGATCAGACACTCATTCCATCAATTTGATCACATAGTTTGATCAGACACTCATTCCATCAATTTGATCACATAGTTTGATCAGACACACATTCCATCAATTTGATCACATAGTTTGATCAGACACTCATTCCATCAATTTGATCACATAGTTTGATCAGACACTCATTCCATCAATTTGATCACATAGTTTGATCAGACACTCATTCCATCAATTTGATCACATAGTTTGATCAGACACTCATTCCATCAATTTGATCACATAGTTTGATCAGACACTCATTCCATCAATTTGATCACATAGTTTGATCAGACACTCATTCCATCAATTTGATCACATAGTTTGATCAGACACTCATTCCATCAATTTGATCACATAGTTTGATCAGACACTCATTCCATCAATTTGATCACATAGTTTGATCAGACACTCATTCCATCAATTTGATCACATAGTTTGATCAGACACTCATTCCATCAATTTGATCACATAGTTTGATCAGACACTCATTCCATCAATTTGATCACATAGTTTGATCAGACACACATTCCATCAATTTGATCACATAGTTTGATCAGACACTCATTCCATCAATTTGATCACATAGTTTGATCAGACACTCATTCCATCAATTTGATCACATAGTTTGATCAGACACTCATTCCATCAATTTGATCACATAGTTTGATCAGACACTCATTCCATCAATTTGATCACATAGTTTGATCAGACACTCATTCCATCAATTTGATCACATAGTTTGATCAGACACTCATTCCATCAATTTGATCACATAGTTTGATCAGACACTCATTCCATCAATTTGATCACATAGTTTGATCAGACACTCATTCCATCAATTTGATCACATAGTTTGATCAGACACTCATTCCATCAATTTGATCACATAGTTTGATCAGACACTCATTCCATCAATTTGATCACATAGTTTGATCAGACACTCATTCCATCAATTTGATCACATAGTTTGATCAGACACTCATTCCATCAATTTGATCACATAGTTTGATCAGACACACATTCCATCAATTTGATCACATAGTTTGATCAGACACTCATTCCATCAATTTGATCACATAGTTTGATCAGACACTCATTCCATCAATTTGATCACATAGTTTGATCAGACACTCATTCCATCAATTTGATCACATAGTTTGATCAGACACTCATTCCATCAATTTGATCACATAGTTTGATCAGACACTCATTCCATCAATTTGATCACATAGTTTGATCAGACACTCATTCCATCAATTTGATCACATAGTTTGATCAGACACTCATTCCATCAATTTGATCACATAGTTTGATCAGACACTCATTCCATCAATTTGATCACATAGTTTGATCAGACACACATTCCATCAATTTGATCACATAGTTTGATCAGACACTCATTCCATCAATTTGATCACATAGTTTGATCAGACACTCATTCCATCAATTTGATCACATAGTTTGATCAGACACTCATTCCATCAATTTGATCACATAGTTTGATCAGACACTCATTCCATCAATTTGATCACATAGTTTGATCAGACACTCATTCCATCAATTTGATCACATAGTTTGATCAGACACACATTCCATCCATCAATTTGATCACATAGTTTGATCAGACACTCATTCCATCAATTTGATCACATAGTTTGATCAGACACTCATTCCATCAATTTGATCACATAGTTTGATCAGACACTCATTCCATCAATTTGATCACATAGTTTGATCAGACACTCATTCCATCAATTTGATCACATAGTTTGATCAGACACACATTCCATCAATTTGATCACATAGTTTGATCAGACACTCATTCCATCAATTTGATCACATAGTTTGATCAGACACTCATTCCATCAATTTGATCACATAGTTTGATCAGACACACATTCATTCCATCAATTTGATCACATAGTTTGATCAGACACTCATTCCATCAATTTGATCACATAGTTTGATGACACACACATTCCATCAATTTGATCACATAGTTTGATCAGCCACACACACCATCAATTTGATCACATAGTTTGATCAGACACTCATTCCATCAATTTGATCACATAGTTTGATCAGACACTCATTCCATCAATTTGATCACATAGTTTGATCAGACACTCATTCCATCAATTTGATCACATAGTTTGATCAGACACTCATTCCATCAATTTGATCACATAGTTTGATCAGACACTCATTCCATCAATTTGATCACATAGTTTGATCAGACACTCATTCCATCAATTTGATCACATAGTTTGATCAGACACTCATTCCATCAATTTGATCACATAGTTTGATCAGACACTCATTCCATCAATTTGATCACATAGTTTGATCAGACACTCATTCCATCAATTTGATCACATAGTTTGATCAGACACTCATTCCATCAATTTGATCACATAGTTTGATCAGACACTCATTCCATCAATTTGATCACATAGTTTGATCAGACACTCATTTTATCAATTTGATCACATTGTTTGATCAGACACTCATTCCATCAATTTGATCACATAGTTTGATCAGACACTCATTCCATCAATTTGATCACATAGTTTGATCAGACACTCATTCCATCAATTTGATCACACAGTTTGATCAGACACTCATTCCATCAATTTGATCACATAGTTTGATCAGACACTCATTTTCCATCAATTTGATCACATAGTTTGATCAGACAGTTTGATCATTCCATCAATTTGATCACATAGTTTGATCAGACACTCATTCCATCAATTTGATCACATAGTTTGATCAGACACTCATTCCATCAATTTGATCACATAGTTTGATCAGACACTCATTCCATCAATTTGATCACATAGTTTGATCAGACACTCATTCCATCAATTTGATCACATAGTTTGATCAGACACTCATTCCATCAATTTGATCACATAGTTTGATCAGACACTCATTCCATCAATTTGATCACATAGTTTGATCAGACACTCATTTTATCAATTTGATCACATAGTTTGATCAGACACTCATTCCATCAATTTGATCACATAGTTTGATCAGACACTCATTCCATCAATTTGATCACATAGTTTGATCAGACACTCATTCCATCAATTTGATCACATAGTTTGATCAGACACTCATTCCATCAATTTGATCACATAGTTTGATCACACACACATTCCATCAATTTGATCACATAGTTTGATCAGACACACATTCCATCAATTTGATCACATAGTTTGATCAGACACTCATTCCATCAATTTGATCACATAGTTTGATCAGACACTCATTCCATCAATTTGATCACATAGTTTGATCAGACACTCATTCCATCAATTCGATCACATAGTTTGATCAGACACTCATTTTATCAATTTGATCACATAGTTTGATCAGACACTCATTCCATCAATTTGATCACATAGTTTGATCAGACACTCATTCCATCAATTTGATCACATAGTTTGATCAGACACTCATTCCATCAATTTGATCACATAGTTTGATCAGACACTCATTCCATCAATTTGATCACATAGTTTGATCAGACACTCATTCCATCAATTTGATCACATAGTTTGATCAGACACTCATTCCATCAATTTGATCACATAGTTTGATCAGACACACATTCCATCAATTTGATCACATAGTTTGATCAGACACTCATTCCATCAATTTGATCACATAGTTTGATCACACACTCATTCCATCAATTTGATCACATAGTTTGATCAGACACTCATTCCATCAATTTGATCACATAGTTTGATCAGACACTCATTCCATCAATTTGATCACATAGTTTGATCAGACACTCATTCCATCAATTTGATCACATAGTTTGATCAGACACTCATTCCATCAATTTGATCACATAGTTTGATCAGACACTCATTCCATCAATTTGATCACATAGTTTGATCAGACACTCATTCCATCAATTTGATCACATAGTTTGATCAGACACTCATTCCATCAATTTGATCACATAGTTTGATCAGACACTCATTCCATCAATTTGATCACATAGTTTGATCAGACACTCATTCCATCAATTTGATCACATAGTTTGATCAGACACTCATTCCATCAATTTGATCACATAGTTTGATCAGACACTCATTCCATCAATTTGATCACATAGTTTGATCAGACACTCATTCCATCAATTTGATCACATAGTTTGATCAGACACTCATTCCATCAATTTGATCACATAGTTTGATCAGACACTCATTCCATCAATTTGATCACATAGTTTGATCAGACACTCATTCCATCAATTTGATCACATAGTTTGATCAGACACTCATTCCATCAATTTGATCACATAGTTTGATCAGACACTCATTCCATCAATTTGATCACATAGTTTGATCAGACACTCATTCCATCAATTTGATCACATAGTTTGATCAGACACTCATTCCATCAATTTGATCACATAGTTTGATCAGACACTCATTCCATCAATTTGATCACATAGTTTGATCAGACACTCATTCCATCAATTTGATCACATAGTTTGATCAGACACTCATTCCATCAATTTGATCACATAGTTTGATCAGACACTCATTCCATCAATTTGATCACATAGTTTGATCACACACTCTTTTCCATCAATTTGATCACATAGTTTGATCAGACACACATTCCATCAATTTGATCACATAGTTTGATCAGACACACATTCCATCAATTTGATCACATAGTTTGATCAGACACTCATTCCATCAATTTGATCACATAGTTTGATCAGACACTCATTCCATCAATTTGATCACATAGTTTGATCAGACACTCATTCCATCAATTTGATCACATAGTTTGATCAGACACACATTCCATCAATTTGATCACATAGTTTGATCAGACACTCATTCCATCAATTTGATCACATAGTTTGATCAGACACTCATTCCATCAATTTGATCACATAGTTTGATCAGACACACATTCCATCAATTTGATCACATAGTTTGATCAGACACTCATTCCATCAATTTGATCACATAGTTTGATCAGACACTCATTCCATCAATTTGATCACATAGTTTGATCAGACACACATTCCATCAATTTGATCACATAGTTTGATCAGACACACATTCCATCAATTTGATCACATAGTTTGATCACACACACATTCCATCAATTTAATCACATAGTTTGATCAGACACACATTCCATCAATTTGATCACATAGTTTGATCAGACACTCATTTCCATCAATTTGATCACATAGTTTGATCAGACACACATTCCATCAATTTGATCACATAGTTTGATCAGACACTCATTCCATCAATTTGATCACATAGTTTGATCAGACACTCATTCCATCAATTTGATCACATAGTTTGATCAGACACTTATTCCATCAATTTGATCACATTGTTTGATCAGACACTCATTTCATCAATTTGATCACATAGTTTGATCAGACACTCATTCCATCAATTTGATCACATAGTTTGATCAGACACACATTCCATCAATTTGATCACATAGTTTGATCAGACACTCATTCCATCAATTTGATCACATAGTTTGATCAGACACTCATTCCATCAATTTGATCACATAGTTTGATCAGACACACATTCCATCAATTTGATCACATAGTTTGATCAGACACTCATTTTATCAATTTGATCACATAGTTTGATCAGACACACATTCCATCAATTTGATCACATAGTTTGATCAGACACTCATTCCATCAATTTGATCACATAGTTTGATCAGACACTCGTTCCATCAATTCGATCACATAGTTTGATCTGACACTCATTCCATCAATTTGATCACATAGTTTTATCAGACACTCATTCCATCAATTCGATCACATAGTTTGATCAGACACTCATTCCCTCTATTTGATCACATAGTTTGATCCTTCCATCAATTTGATCACAGTTATTGCCATAATCATAAAATATAACTTTGTTGCAGTCAACTATATAAGATTTAAATGGCATATTTATGTTAGCCAATTACAATAATAGAAACAAGTATTGAACTTAGTAAATAAATCGAAAGTTTTTTTCATTATTAAGAAATTATTATTGTGCTGTAAAAGTTGTGGACGGAATAATTCTTAAGAAAATTATATTATATGTAAATCAACCTTGAAATAAACTGTTAAAGTTAAGAAAGTTTCAAAACTTCGTTTTAATATAGTAGTTTTATTTGAATAATCAATTTCTTAGTAAGTTTTAATAAGGATTATATATCTTGTCTTTAACCAAAAGTTGGAGCGACATATTTAATTTTAAGAAAATTTAAATGTCCATATCTCATAAAACTACGTGAAACATAATACAATTTATAGTTTATTTCAATTCATAAACAGGTTTGTCATATGGTATCAATAGTTTCACTTCATAAAAGCCATCAGTTATAAGGTGATAACACAGTCAAGTAAGGTCTGAAATTATCATTTTAGGTTGTAGAAATTAGCATTAAAAATATTAGTAAATTATTCAAAGGACAGTATGTTTACAGGCTTGAAATACTAGATTGTCAGTATCAATACCAGTAGTGGACAAACTGCAAATATCCGCTTTTATAGCTCTGTGCTTACCTAAAAAACAAGCCACCAAAATTATCTAATTTTTCAAGTTTATGCAATCGATTTCATCTCCGGAACCTTTAGAAAGTTACAAGTCACAATTATCTATTTTTCTTTAATTTGTTTGTTTGAAGCTGAGCACAAAGCTTCACAATGTTATTCTCAGCACGGGTATCGAAACCCGATTTTAATGTTATAAGCCCATAGACCTACTGCTGTGTTTTCTTCTTTTACGTTCACCTTCCAACAATGCAAGATAAACTAAGATTACAACCTCTACCTGGACCAACATGTGTAACAGGTGTCACAATATTTCTGTATCATAATAAATGACTGCCGGTGCAAATAATTATGTTCTGAAAACAAAACACTTTCTTGTACAACGAACAAGTTTATATAATTGAACAAATAAAGTAACTGAGTAATACTGTTGGTAAAACAAGTGTATCGACCTATAACAAGTAAGTACACTATTATTATTTACGTACACCATTGTTATTTGCATACACTATTATTATTTAAGTACACTATTATTATTTACGTGCATTTATTATTTACGTACACCATTATTATTTACGTACACTGTTGTTTTTCACGTACACTTATTATTTACGTATACTATTATTATTTACGTAAACTATTATTATTTACGTACACTATTATTATTTACGTATATTATTATTATTTACGTACACTATTATTATTTACGTACACTTTTATTATTTGCATACACTATTATTATTTACGTATACTATTATTATTTGCATACACTATTATTATTTACGTATACTATTATTATTTACGTACACTATTATTATTTACGTACACTTATTATTTACGTACACTATTATTATTTACGTACACTCTTCTTATTTACGTACACTTATTATTTACGTACACTTATCATTAACGTACACTATTATTATTTACGTATACCATTGCTATTTACGTACCCCATTGTTATTTACGTACACTATTATTATTTACGTGAACTATTATTACTTACGTACAGTATAATTATTTACGTACCTTATTATTATTTACGTAAACTATTGTTCTTTATGCACACTATTATTATGTTATTGTTATTTAAACTATTGTTATTTACGTAAACTATTGTTATTTACGTACACTATTATTACTTATTCTATTATTTTACGTACACTATTATTATTTACGTTTGTAAGGGTATCAATTTCATGATGTAATTTTCTTGTTCAAGGTTTTTGACAAGATAATAGTTGCTTTCATAATATTCCGATAATATCATATCAATATTCACCACAACCCTTAAAATGGAATGATTATTATGGTAAGTCTTTGTTGGCAGTAAAAATGCACTGGCAGTCTTCTGTCAACAGTCAAATGAACGACAGTAGAATTTAGTAGAACTTTAAGCAGGCATTGACTGCGATAAAAATGACCTAACGGTTAGCGTATTACACTACAAGCATTTTGCCCATTACTTCATTAGAGTAACCCAAGCGTTGGCGGCGAGTTCTGCTCATTGTATGTTTTCTCTAATTTTGAAATGATCGACCAGAATTAAAGCACATAACTTTACGTAGTGTTGAGAGAATTTTCGAAATTTCCGCTTTACGAAGTTGAAACGAAGTGTATGAGTGTACAGATTAGGTTGATGAATAGTACGCTACGGGTGTCCTTATGACAGTTACTTTTCTGAGGTCATTTGTTTTTTAGAACACGTTAAGTAAAAGTCTGTGGATACTCCTGGATACTCACGCCTAAACCCTACGTATTCTGCTTAAATAAGTAAACTATGCCCCCTTTTTACTTTCTGTAAGTATCGCTGTAATTTTAAGAAATGTTACATCACTCTAAATAACGTCTTGTTTTCTCTACGTGTGTGATTTTGTAACCCGTTATTTTGTCAGGGTTTTGTTACTCAAGTTTTCGACACTTGTTTCCATTTTACTGAGCTTTGAAAACACGTGCAATGGGTGAGGAATAATAAACTGGGTCAAGGTTATTTTGCTTGTTTGAATCATGATATCACAAAAGACACGTCTGCTTCTAAATGTTTCTAACAATAGCAGTAAGACATCATATTTTAATTGTTAAGGTATATTAAATTTCACTTAAAGTTCTTTATATGTCCATGTCCTTGTTGTTTACGGGTCCACATAGCATCTGGATAACATACACAAGAAAATAAACATCAAATTGTCAGTTTATGTCACTGATATCCCTAGTTCACCTAGAACAATAATGACTCAGCTCCTTACTCAGTTCGTGAACCACCGCCCACAATGATAGGTTTAAAAAAAATGGATAATTTGAGAGTTAGAGATGAAAACTATAATAATACATTAAGGTTCTCAATGTAAATCATTACGATCAATAATGTGTTAGTGTGAACTTTAACCAATGACCTATGTTTGAGTAAAATTTATTATGGATTCGGTTTTTATGGAAGCTATTTCTTGTGGAAAGCTGAACTGAATGGAACGTGCACTTTGTGCTAGAAAGTGTATTTTCAGGATAATTAGAGAAAAAGTGTAATATATTGGAGTTGCTGGACCAGATTCAAAAACCATCTTAAAAGGTTCTATTAGTGTTTCAGAATGAGCCTTAGTTTGTAACCCGGGCCTAAACAGTGGTTCTTCCGCTTCGATTCAGCCGAGAGGGTCGACAGTCGCTTGAAGGTGTCAATGTTTGAATACTGTCTGCTATATTTTGACCTGTAGGATAGTGTAATACGAATAAAGCTAAGCAGAATTTCTATATAGAGAAGTTTTATTTAAATTTTATGTAAACTGTCCTACTGGCCTGAGGCAAGTGTTTATTTTATTATATGCAGAGGTTTACATATTATGTCCTCTTTATTTAATAAAGTTAAACCTAATTGGATAATAAATGAGGATATTCCATTAAAATCTGCCTCATTATTAGTTTAAAATATCTATGGTAATCAATAAGATATTAAGCCTAAATTAGGCTATTTAAGTGTTGATTCCATTCACTGTAACGTTATATGTAGTTTTCATAATGCTTTCTTATTAACATTCAATGTTTCGTATATATTTTCGAACATCAACTTCGCTGCAGTATATATATATATATATATATATATATTTTAGATGTTTACTGCTGATTAATAAAATTCACTTGTTTAATTAATTAACAGAATCAACAAAAGCACAACTTGATACTATCGTTATAAACAAATCCTGGAATATAAATTAACTATCCTTTATCTTATCGGCTATGAGTTTGGATATAGTGAGAAGTGTATTTCGAACTCATAGCCATAAGTTTTCCTTACCGTTTAGATATAATCTTATATCTTTTCAGCTGGATATGGACCAACAATGTTACAGACACTTACCGATAATGTAACACTAAATAACTCGTTTATTATAACAAATGTATTTCATTCGTGCAATACTCACTGTTTTTTTGCTTGAAATCTTTTTATACCGATTGTGAAATATTATTTTGTTGTTTTTTTTATTTCGCGCAAAGCTACACAAGGGCTATCTGCGCTAGCCGTCTCTAATTGAGCAGTGTAAGACTAGAGGGAAGGCAGCTATTCAAAGCCACTCACCGCCAACTCTTGGGCTACTCTTTTACCAACGAATAGTGGGATTGATCGTCACATTATAACGCCCCCACGGTTGAAAGGGCGAGCATGTTTAATGCGACCGGGATTCGAACCTGCGACCCTCGGATTACGAGTCGAACGCCTTAACACACTTGTGAAATATTTACTAGTAGCGATTACATTTTTCATTTTATATTTGTTACTTGTATACTTCCCAAAGCTGCATAGAAACTGGTAAAAATTTAAGTAAAATCGCGAACACTTGTTTCTATAACAAGCTCTATACAATGAATGTGATTTCTCTACTTTACGTTTTTCAACGTAAATCATCCATATATAATTTTGTCCGGTAAATTAGAACTCAGAAGGTCGTGCTTTTAGAATACAGCACAAAGCTATGCCCACCACAGATATCGAAACCCGATTTTTAGAGGTGTGAATCTGCAAGGTGGCAGCTCAAAAGGAAGACAGCTAGTCAACACCACCTACCGCCAGCTCTTGAAGCTATTTTTCTTTCTTTGGCGATTTTGGAGCCACAAGTCTCAGGCACGTTAACAGTGCACAGAATCCTAGTATATTTGGATACTACTATGTGGATAAATTTATAGTTACAATTACCAGTTTGAACCACACACATTAACTACTTTAAAATATCGTTATTATGAAAGAATAAAACTATAAACTCGTTTAGAAAAAAAGACACAGAAGAGAGAAAAATCGGCTACCACTCAAAAAAATAATAGATAAAACAATAAAATAATAAAAAATGTTAATTATTAGGCGAATATTTCTATAACCCGAGTAAAGCAGTCACCATTCAAATAGTGTTAAAGAAATGTCTTGATATTTATATAATTTTCTATACATTCTATGTAGTGTAAAATTATTTTTAGCAAAGAGCATAAAATAGACAAGTTTAATCCTGAACTTCAGAAATTTAACTCAACCATAAACTTTCATGGTAACTAAAGCTATACGACACAGAATACGATCTTCTTATAGAATGAGTTAACAATCTGCAGGTTATTTCAAGTACGTAAGCTTACCATAGCCCCACTAGGGGGCACAAAGTGGTGAGTAAATGATGAGAATTATATCTACTGAAACTATCGATTAAATTGTATGAAAGTTTATTAGATGTGAAACCATTACAACAAGCTACTTAACCATACTTTGTACAGAAATTAATATTGATTCCATAGTAGTAAAAATGTGACCCGATTTTACACATCAGACTTAGACAACAGATCACTGAATTTTATAATGGTATATTCACAATTTCTTTTTCCATAAATACACATTGTAGTTACAAACACATTTGATTAGCACCATTACTATCTATTGTTTAGTTTCACAGGTACGGTAATATTATAATGACTGTAGCTACGTTTCCACATTACATATATATAAGGGGCTATCGAGCAAAGAGTTATTGGTTCGTGTCCCGTTATCGAAGCATCGTATTTTGAAGCTATGGATGTGTTATAGGAGTAACATTTAAATTTCATTATTCGATTAGATAAATCCAAGAGTTTTCAGCGGTTGCTGGTTTTGTTGTGTTTTGAATCTAACAACTCAAAATTGTAAGCACAGATGTCTCTCGTGTAGTTTTCACATATATCCAAAGTGACAAATAAAATTTATATGCAAAAAACGGCTCGTTTGGGTTGAGAAAATATTTTACATAGAAGAGCGAACAACGTTTCGACCAGGTGACCTGACGATGACCGAAGAAGGTCGAAACGTTGCTCGCTCTTCTATGTAAAATATTTTCTCAACCCAAACAAGCCGTTTTTGCATATAAATTTCTCAACAAGTGGGTTTCTCGTCATCACAGACAAATAAAATGTATGTTTGTGTATTATTAGTAGTGCTAGTTGCCACCTGGCGATAGATGGTAAGCCAATACTTAAACAATGATAATTTGCAGTAAACGCTCTGCCAGATCGAGGTTAAAGTGAAGATGATAATAGCAAATTAAGTAATAGACGTATGAGACGTAGACGTAACACTGATAAGAAATAAATATCAAAATGTAAATAATAAAGTTATTACGGTTCGATTTTGTTTTACTGACATACAACTTTGACGTAAAACAGAACTAAAACGACAAATGCATTATTGGAGAAAGACCTCATAAAGAAACATAAGTCTTTTAAGAATGAAAGTTTGAAATTGTGTTACAAAAGGTTGTGATATAGTTTATATCGTTCTACAAAGAATGATCAGATAGTGGAATACTTGGAAGTATTGAAAAAAAAAAAAAAAACGTGTAGCAACATTCAGTTTGTTACAATTGATGCGTTAGACCGTAAGTCAACAAGTTCAATTCAAGTGTCATGAAAGTCTCTGAGATAAAGAGAACGTAAATCTAAAATCATTTAGAAAAGCTTAAAGATAACCTGAACATTGTGTGGCCTTTCTTTATCAGAGGTGACGATACATTTCAAACATCAATAAAGATCTTTTTCCTATTCATCTGTACACGTGCTGCTTCACTTATGGTCGAATAGCTCAACCATAGTTTCTTCACTAGCAAGAGAGAAACGAGAAATAAAATATTCGGGAGTTGCTCCAGAGAAACAGATAAGTAGTTTTTTTATTACATTCTTAGTCCTTAAAAAAAACTCCAAACAAATACATCTACTGGCATAGTTTCACCGTCGCCACAGAAACTTAACACCATAAGCACAATTGGTAAGTTATACTGCCAATGGTATTGTTAATATTTTTCATCATCTACCTGCGATATAGTGACGAAAATATTGGACAGTCAATGACAATGTAACACCTTACGTGATTGCTAAGAAAATCATCTTATACTAATGCGCATGTGCAAAAAATCATGAACTGGTAAAACCGATTGTCTTGTTTCTTCATCTGCAGATATTCCAGCTATGCTGTCCAGTCCTGTCCAACACAAAACAATATCAACGGACAGATATGGCTCATTACGGAGATATTGCAGTGTTTATTAATTAAAGTTTTGTTATTGGTTAGACTTGGTTACAGTTGTGGCATGTTCCACGCTCTTACTGCCTGCGAATGTCAATGTATGTTCTTCTTAAAATGAGTATTTTATGAATAGGTTTTGATATAATGAATGATGACAATATGTTTACATTGTAACAACTATAACACATTTTGGTGAGAATGCACTCGGACCTGGCATGGTCTAGCGCGTTAAGGCGTGCACTATGTAATCTTAGGGTCGCCGGTTCGCGCCCGAGTCGCGCCAAAACATGCTCGTCCTCTCAGCCGTGGGGGCGTTATAATATGACCGTCAATCCCACTTTTTGTTAGTAAAAGAGTAGCCCGAGAGTTGGCGGTGGGTGGTGCCTTCCCTCTTGTCTGACACAGCTAAATTAGGGACGGCTAGCACAGATAGCCCTCGAGTCGCTTTGTGCGAAATTCCAAGACAAAACAAGACTCGTTCTGGTTAATCTAAGTTCACTTGTATCGCGAACTAAAACTTCCCATTAACTAAGAATATAAGTTTAGATGATTTCGCAAGGTTGAATTCCATGGTGAAAGTCATATAATGGTTGCAGGTTAAGATATATTACATGGATGTGAACTGATGAATCTTATTTATTGTTGCATGTTGGCTTCTGAGAAACAATACCATAACAGGGTGTTCTAAAAGAAGCCCTTACCACCAACAGTAGGATATGATGAAGACACTAAAAGCTGTTTTAATTCTGCTAGAAAACTGTCAGGTGCATAAAGTGTCAACTGCGCACATGGGATTTGGAAATCGTCAAAAAAAAAAGTAGGGTAATAAATGAATGAGACCTTCTGTTGTCTCATCAAACCGTAACTTTCCTGAATCAATAATACAAATAGGGTATGGAGGAATTATGGAGTTTATTGGTTAATGATAATAAGAAATATGACACTCACAGTCTGCCTGAAGATGGCGCTGATTTATTCAAAAATGGCTCCTGTTTAGTAGACTTGATCGATTATGATCAACGCATGCGTGATCAATAATAACTACCTGAGAAAATGAATTAGTCGCCTATTTAGCTAATGTTTCACTTAGATAAAAAGTATATACTGAACATTTCTAGCGGATAACAACGAAAATGTTTAGAAGTTAGTGTTAACCATTGTGAGCTGTAAAGGGCAATGGTAGAGTCATTGTGGATCATTATGAAGTGTAAATACCAGCAATGTACTTTTCAGAGATAAAGTTATTGTTGACTGAGTTGAGGTGTGAATGTCAGTTGATGAAACTGTTACATATCTTGTCTTTAACCAAAGTTGGAGCGACATATTTAATTTTAAGAAAATTTAAATGTCCATATCTCATAAAACTACGTGAAACATAATACAATTTATAGTTTATTTCAATTCATAAACAGGTTTGTCATATGATATCAATAGTTTCACTTCATAAAAGCCATCAGTTATAAGGTGATAACACAGTCAAGTAAGGTCTGAAATTATCATTTTAGGTTGTAGAAATTAGCATTAAAAATATTATTAAATTATTCAAAGGACAGTATGTTTACAGGCTTGAAATACTAGATTGTCAGTATCAATACCAGTAGTGGACAAACTGCAAATATCCGCTTTTATAGCTCTGCTCTTACCTAAAAACAAGCCACCAAAATTATCTAATTTCTCAAGTTTATGCAATCGATTTCATCTCCGGAACCTTTAGAAAGTTACAAGTCACAATTATCTATTTTTCTTTAATTTGTTTGTTTGAAGCTGAGCACAAAGCTTCACAACGTTATTCTCAGCACGGGTATCGAAACCCGATTTTAACGTTATAAGCCCATAGACCTACTGCTGTGTTTTCTTCTTTTACGTTCACCTTCCAACAATGCAAGATAAACTAAGATTACAACCTTTACCTGGACCAACATGTGTAACAGGTGTCACGATATTTCTGTATCATAATAAATGACTGCCGGTGCAAATAATTATGTTCTGAAAACAAAACACTTTCTTGTACAACGAACAAGTTTATATAATTGAACAAATAAAGTAACTGAGTAATACTGTTGGTAAAACAAGTGTATCGACCTATAACAAGTAAGTACACTATTATTATTTACGTACACCATTGTTATTTGCATACACTATTATTATTTACGTGAACTATTATTATTTAAGTACACTATTATTATTTACGTACACCATTATTATTTACGTACACTGTTGTTTTCACGTACACTTATTATTTACGTATACTATTATTATTTACGTAAACTATTATTACTTACGTACACTATTATTATTTACGTATATTATTATTATTTACGTACACTGTTATTATTTACGTACACTTTTATTATTTGCATACACTATTATTATTTACGTATACTATTATTATTTGCATACACTATTATTATTTACGTATACTATTATTATTTACGTACACTATTATTATTTACGTACACTCTTCTTATTTACGTACACTTACTATTTACGTACACTCTTCTTATTTACGTACACTTATTATTTACGTACACTTATCATTAACGTACACTATTATTATTTACGTATACCATTGCTATTTACGTACCCCATTGTTATTTACGTACACTATTATTATTTACGTGAACTATTATTACTTACGTACAGTATAATTATTTACGTACCTTATTATTATTTACGTAAACTATTGTTCTTTATGCACACTATTATTATTTATGTAAACTATTGTTATTTACGTACACTATTATTATTTATGTAAACTATTGTTATTTACGTACACTATTATTACTTACGTGCACTATTATTCTTTACGTACACTATTATTACTTACGTTTGTAAGGGTATCAATTTCATGATGCAATTTTCTTGTTCAAGGTTTTTGACAAGATAATAGTTGCTTTCATAATATTCCGATAATATCATATCAATATTCACCACAACATGATATTATCGGAATATTCACCACAACCCTTAAAATGGAATGATTATTATGGTAAGTCTTTGTTGGCAGTAAAAATGCACTGGCAGTCTTCTATCAACAGTCAAATGAACGACAGTAGAATTTAGTAGAACTTTAAGCAGGCATTGACTGCGATAAAAATGACCTAACGGTTAGCGTATTACACTACAAGCATTTTGCCCATTACTTCATTAGAGTAACCCAAGCGTTGGCGGCGAGTTCTGCTCATTGTATGTTTTCTCTAATTTTGAAATGATCGACCAGAATTAAAGCACATAACTTTACGTAGTGTTGAGAGAATTTTCGAAATTTCCGCTTTACGAAGTTGAAACGAAGTGTATGAGTGTACAGATTAGGTTGATGAATAGTACGCCACGGGTGTCCTTATGACAGTTACTTTTCTGAGGTCATTTGTTTTTTAGAACACGTTAAGTAAAGTCTGTGGATACTGCTGGATACTCACGCCTAAACCCTACGTATTCTGCTTAAATAAGTAAACTATGTCCCCTTTTTACTTTCTGTAAGTATCACTGTAATTTTAAGAAATGTTACATCACTCTAAATAATGTCTCGTTTTCTCTACGTGTGTGATTTTGTAACCCGTTATTTTGTCAGGGTTTTGTTACTCAGAGTTTTCGACACTTGTTTCCATTTTATTGAGCTTTGAAAGCACGTGCAATGGGTGAGGAATACTAAACTGGGTCAAGGTTATTTTGCTTGTTTGAATCATGATATCACAAAAGACACGTCTGCTTCTAAATGTTTCTAACAATAGCAGTAAGACATCATATCTTAATTGTTAAGGTATATTAAATTTCACTTAAAGTTCTTTATATGTCCATGTCCTTGTTGTTTACGGGTCCACATAGCATCTGGATAACATACACAAGAAAATAAACATCAAATTGTCAGTTTATGTCACTGATATCCCTAGTTCACCTAGAACAATAATGACTCAGCTCCTTACTCAGTTCGTGAACCACCGCCCACAATGATAGGTTTAAAAAAATGGATAATTTGAGAGTTAGAGATGAAAACTATAATAATACATTAAGGTTCTCAATGTAAATCATTACGATCAATAATGTGTTGGTGTGAACTTTAACCAATGACCTATGTTTAAGTAAAATTTATTATGGATTCGGTTTTTATGGAAGCTATTTCTTGTGGAAAGCTGAACTGAATGGAACGTGCACTTTGTGCTAGAAAGTGTATTTTCAGGATAATTAGAGAAAAAGTGTAATATATTGGAGTTGCTGGACCAGATTCAAAAACCATCTTAAAAGGTTCTATTAGTGTTTCAGAATGAGCCTTAGTTTGTAACCCGGGCCTAAACAGTGGTTCTTCCGCTTCGATTCAGCCGAGAGGGTCGACAGTCGCTTGAAGGTGTCAATGTTTGAATACTGTCTGCTATATTTTGACCTGTAGGATAGTGTAATACGAATAAAGCTAAGCAGAATTTCTATATAGAGAAGTTTTATTTAAATTTTATGTAAACTGTCCTACTGGCCTGAGGCAAGTGTTTATTTTATTATATGCAGAGGTTTACATATTATGTCCTCTTTATTTAATAAAGTTAAACCTAATTGGATAATAAATGAGGATATTCCATTAAAATCTGCCTCATTATTAGTTTAAATTATCTATGGTAATCAATAAGATATTAAGCCTAAATTAGGCTATTTAAGTGTTGATTCCATTCACTGTAACGTTATATGTAGTTTTCATAATGCTTTCTTATTAACATTCAATGTTTCGTATATATTTTCGAACATCAACTTCGCTGCAGTATATATATATATATATATATATATATATATATATATTTTAGATGTTTACTGCTGATTAATAAAATTCACTTGTTTAATTAATTAACAGAATCAACAAAAGCACAACTTGATACTATCGTTATAAACAAATCCTGGAATATAAATTAACTATCCTTTATCTTATCGGCTATGAGTTGGGGTATAGTGATAAGTGTATTTCGAAGTCATAGCCATAAGTTTTCCTCACCGTTTAGATATAATCTTATATCTTTTCAGCTGGATATGGACCAACAATGTTACAGACGCTTACCGATAATGTAACACTAAATAATTCGTTTATTACAACAAATGTATTTCATTCGTGCAATACTCACTGTTTTTTGCTTGAAATCTTTTATACCGATTGTGAAATATTATTTTGTTGTTTTTTTTTATTTCGCGCAAAGCTACACAAGGGCTATCTGCGCTAGCCGTCTCTAATTGAGCAGTGTAAGACTAGAGGGAAGGCAGCTAGTCAAAGCCACTCACCGCCAACTCTTGGGCTACTCTTTTACCAACGAATAGTGGGATTGATCGTCACATTATAACGCCCCCACGGTTGAAAGGGCGAGCATGTTTAATGCGACCGGGATTCGAACCTGCGACCCTCGGATTACGAGTCGAACGCCTTAACACACTTGTGAAATATTTACTAGTAGCGATTACATTTTTCATTTTATATTTGTTACTTGTATACTTCCCAAAGCTGCATAGAAACTGGTAAAAATTTAAGTAAAATCGCGAACACTTGTTTCTATAACAAGCTCTATACAATGAATGTGATTTCTCTACTTTACGTTTTTCAACGTAAATCATCCATATATAATTTTGTCCGGTAAATTAGAACTCAGAAGGTCGTGCTTTTAGAATACAGCACAAAGCTATGCCCACCACAGATATCGAAACCCGATTTTTAGAGGTGTGAATCTGCAAGGTGGCAGCTCAAAAGGAAGACAGCTAGTCAACACCACCTACCGCCAGCTCTTGAAGCTATTTTTCTTTCTTTGGCGATTTTGGAGCCACAAGTCTCAGGCACGTTAACAGTGCACAGAACCCTAGTATATTTGGATACTGCTATGTGGATAAATTTATAGTTACAATTACCAGTTTGAACCACACACATTAACTACTTTAAAATATCGTTATTATGAAAGAATAAAACTATAAACTCGTTTAGAAAAAACACACAGAAGAGAGAAAAATCGGCTACCACTGAAAAAATAATAGATAAAACAATAAAATAATAAAAAATGTTAATTATTAGGCGAATATTTCTATAACCCGAGTAAAGCAGTCACCATTCAAATAGTGTTAAAGAAATGTCTTGATATTTATATAATTTTCTATACATTCTATGTAGTGTAAAATTATTTTTAGCAAAGAGCATAAAATAGACAAGTTTAATCCTGAACTTCAGAAATTTAACTCAACCATAAACTTTCATGGTAACTAAAGCTATACGACACAGAATACGATCTTCTTATAGAATGAGTTAACAATCTGCAGGTTATTTCAAGTACGTAAGCTTACCTTAGCCCCACTAGGGGGCACAAAGTGGTGAGTAAATGATGAGAATTATATCTACTGAAACTATCGATTAAATTGTATGAAAGTTTATTAGATGTGAAACCATTACAAGAAGCTACTTAACCATACTTTGTACAGAAATTAATATTGATTCCATAGTAGTAAAAATGTGACCCGATTTTACACATCAAACTTAGACAACAGATCACTGAATTTTATAATGGTATATTCACAATTTCTTTTCCATAAATACACATTGTAGTTACAAACACATTTGATTAGCACCATTACTATCTATTGTTTAGTTTCACAGGTACGGTAATATTATAATGACTGTAGCTACGTTTCCACATTACATATATATAAGGGGCTATCGAGCAAAGAGTTATTGGTTCGTGTCCCGTTATCGAAGCGTCGTATTTTGAAGCTATGGATGTGTTATAGGAGTAACATTTAAATTTCATTATTCGATTAGATAAATCCAAGAGTTTTCAGCGGTTGCTGGTTTTTGTTGTGTTTTTGAATCTAACAACTCAAAATTGTAAGCACAGATGTCTCTCGTGTAGTTTTCACATATATCCAAAGTGACAAATAAAATTTATATGCAAAACGGCTCGTTTGGGTTGAGAAAATATTTTACATAGAAGAGCGAACAACGTTTCGACCAGGTGACCTGACGATGACCGAAGAAGGTCGAAACGTTGCTCGCTCTTCTATGTAAAATATTTTCTCAACCCAAACAAGCCGTTTTTGCATATAAATTTCTCAACAAGTGGGTTTCTCGTCATCACAGACAAATAAAATGTATGTTTGTGTATTATTAGTAGTGCTAGTTGCCACCTGGCTATAGATGGTAAGCCAATACTTAAACAATGATAATTTGCAGTAAACGCTCTGCCAGATCGAGGTTAAAGTGAAGATGATAATAGCAAATTAAGTAATAGACGTATGAGACGTAGACGTAACACTGATAAGAAATAAATATCAAAATGTAAATAATAAAGTTATTACGGTTCGATTTTGTTTTACTGACATACAACTTTGACGTAAAACAGAACTAAAACGACAAATGCATTATTGGAGAAAGACCTCATAAAGAAACATAAGTCTTTTAAGAATGAAAGTTTGAAATTGTGTTACAAAAGGTTGTGATATAGTTTATATCGTTCTACAAAGAATGATCAGATAGTGGAATACTTGGAAGTATTGAAAAAAAAAACGTGTAGCAACATTCAGTTTGTTACAATTGATGCGTTAGACCGTAAGTCAACAAGTTCAATTCAAGTGTCATGAAAGTCTCTGAGATAAAGAGAACGTAAATCTAAAATCATTTAGAAAAGCTTAAAGATAACCTGAACATTGTGTGGCCTTTCTTTATCAGAGGTGACGATACATTTCAAACATCAATAAAGATCTTTTTCCTATTCATCTGTACACGTGCTGCTTCACTTATGGTCGAATAGCTCAACCATAGTTTCTTCACTAGCAAGAGAGAAACGAGAAATAAAATATTCGGGAGTTGCTCCAGAGAAACAGATAAGTAGTTTTTTTATTACATTCTTAGTCCTTAAAAAAAACTCCAAACAAATACATCTACTGGCATAGTTTCACCGTCGCCACAGAAACTTAACACCATAAGCACAATTGGTAAGTTATACTGCCAATGGTATTGTTAATATTTTTCATCATCTACCTGCGATATAGTGACGAAAAATATTGGACAGTCAATGACAATGTAACACCTTACGTGATTGCTAAGAAAATCATCTTATACTAATGCGCATGTGCAAAAAATCATGAACTGGTAAAACCGATTGTCTTGTTTCTTCATCTGCAGATATTCCAGCTATGCTGTCCAGTCCTGTCCAACACAAAACAATATCAACGGACAGATATGGCTCATTACGGAGATATTGCAGTGTTTATTAATTAAAGTTTTGTTATTGGTTAGACTTGGTTACAGTTGTGGCATGTTCCACGCTCTTACTGCCTGCGAATGTCAATGTATGTTCTTCTTAAAATGAGTATTTTATGAATAGGTTTTGATATAATGAATGATGACAATATGTTTACATTGTAACAACTATAACACATTTTGGTGAGAATGCACTCGGACCTGGCATGGTCTAGCGCGTTAAGGCGTGCACTATGTAATCTTAGGGTCGCCGGTTCGCGCCCGAGTCGCGCCAAAACATGCTCGTCCTCTCAGCCGTGGGGGCGTTATAATATGACCGTCAATCCCACTTTTTGTTAGTAAAAGAGTAGCCCGAGAGTTGGCGGTGGGTGGTGCCTTCCCTCTTGTCTGACACAGCTAAATTAGGGACGGCTAGCACAGATAGCCCTCGAGTCGCTTTGTGCGAAATTCCAAGACAAAACAAGACTCGTTCTGGTTAATCTAAGTTCACTTGTATCGCGAACTAAAACTTCCCATTAACTAAGAATATAAGTTTAGATGATTTCGCAAGGTTGAATTCCATGGTGAAAGTCATATAATGGTTGCAGGTTAAGATATATTACATGGATGTGAACTGATGAATCTTATTTATTGTTGCATGTTGGCTTCTGAGAAACAATACCATAACAGGGTGTTCTAAAAGAAGCCCTTACCACCAACAGTAGGATATGATGAAGACACTAAAAGCTGTTTTAATTCTGCTAGAAAACTGTCAGGTGCATAAAGTGTCAACTGCGCACATGGGATTTGGAAATCGTCAAAAAAAAAAGTAGGGTAATAAATGAATGAGACCTTCTGTTGTCTCATCAAACCGTAACTTTCCTGAATCAATAATACAAATAGGGTATGGAGGAATTATGGAGTTTATTGGTTAATGATAATAAGAAATATGACACTCACAGTCTGCCTGAAGATGGCGCTGATTTATTCAAAAATGGCTCCTGTTTAGTAGACTTGATCGATTATGATCAACGCATGCGTGATCAATAATAACTACCTGAGAAAATGAATTAGTCGCCTATTTAGCTAATGTTTCACTTAGATAAAAAGTATATACTGAACATTTCTAGCGGATAACAACGAAAATGTTTAGAAGTTAGTGTTAACCATTGTGAGCTGTAAAGGGCAATGGTAGAGTCATTGTGGATCATTATGAAGTGTAAATACCAGCAATGTACTTTTCAGAGATAAAGTTATTGTTGACTGAGTTGAGGTGTGAATGTCAGTTGATGAAACTGTTACATATCTTGTCTTTAACCAAAAGTTGGAGCGACATATTTAATTTTAAGAAAATTTAAATGTCCATATCTCATAAAACTACGTGAAACATAATACAATTTATAGTTTATTTCAATTCATAAACAGGTTTGTCATATGATATCAATAGTTTCACTTCATAAAAGCCATCAGTTATAAGGTGATAACACAGTCAAGTAAGGTCTGAAATTATCATTTTAGGTTGTAGAAATTAGCATTAAAAATATTATTAAATTATTCAAAGGACAGTATGTTTACAGGCTTGAAATACTAGATTGTCAGTATCAATACCAGTAGTGGACAAACTGCAAATATCCGCTTTTATAGCTCTGCTCTTACCTAAAAAACAAGCCACCAAAATTATCTAATTTCTCAAGTTTATGCAATCGATTTCATCTCCGGAACCTTTAGAAAGTTACAAGTCACAATTATCTATTTTTCTTTAATTTGTTTGTTTGAAGCTGAGCACAAAGCTTCACAACGTTATTCTCAGCACGGGTATCGAAACCCGATTTTAACGTTATAAGCCCATAGACCTACTGCTGTGTTTTCTTCTTTTACGTTCACCTTCCAACAATGCAAGATAAACTAAGATTACAACCTTTACCTGGACCAACATGTGTAACAGGTGTCACGATATTTCTGTATCATAATAAATGACTGCCGGTGCAAATAATTATGTTCTGAAAACAAAACACTTTCTTGTACAACGAACAAGTTTATATAATTGAACAAATAAAGTAACTGAGTAATACTGTTGGTAAAACAAGTGTATCGACCTATAACAAGTAAGTACACTATTATTATTTACGTACACCATTGTTATTTGCATACACTATTATTATTTACGTGAACTATTATTATTTAAGTACACTATTATTATTTACGTACACCATTATTATTTACGTACACTGTTGTTTTTCACGTACACTTATTATTTACGTATACTATTATTATTTACGTAAACTATTATTACTTACGTACACTATTATTATTTACGTATATTATTATTATTTACGTACACTGTTATTATTTACGTACACTTTTATTATTTGCATACACTATTATTATTTACGTATACTATTATTATTTGCATACACTATTATTATTTACGTATACTATTATTATTTACGTACACTATTATTATTTACGTACACTCTTCTTATTTACGTACACTTACTATTTACGTACACTCTTCTTATTTACGTACACTTATTATTTACGTACACTTATCATTAACGTACACTATTATTATTTACGTATACCATTGCTATTTACGTACCCCATTGTTATTTACGTACACTATTATTATTTACGTGAACTATTATTACTTACGTACAGTATAATTATTTACGTACCTTATTATTATTTACGTAAACTATTGTTCTTTATGCACACTATTATTATTTATGTAAACTATTGTTATTTACGTACACTATTATTATTTATGTAAACTATTGTTATTTACGTACACTATTATTACTTACGTGCACTATTATTCTTTACGTACACTATTATTACTTACGTTTGTAAGGGTATCAATTTCATGATGCAATTTTCTTGTTCAAGGTTTTTGACAAGATAATAGTTGCTTTCATAATATTCCGATAATATCATATCAATATTCACCACAACATGATATTATCGGAATATTCACCACAACCCTAAAATGGAATGATTATTATGGTAAGTCTTTGTTGGCAGTAAAAATGCACTGGCAGTCTTCTATCAACAGTCAAATGAACGACAGTAGAATTTAGTAGAACTTTAAGCAGGCATTGACTGCGATAAAAATGACCTAACGGTTAGCGTATTACACTACAAGCATTTTGCCCATTACTTCATTAGAGTAACCCAAGCGTTGGCGGCGAGTTCTGCTCATTGTATGTTTTCTCTAATTTTGAAATGATCGACCAGAATTAAAGCACATAACTTTACGTAGTGTTGAGAGAATTTTCGAAATTTCCGCTTTACGAAGTTGAAACGAAGTGTATGAGTGTACAGATTAGGTTGATGAATAGTACGCCACGGGTGTCCTTATGACAGTTACTTTTCTGAGGTCATTTGTTTTTAGAACACGTTAAGTAAAAGTCTGTGGATACTGCTGGATACTCACGCCTAAACCCTACGTATTCTGCTTAAATAAGTAAACTATGTCCCCTTTTTACTTTCTGTAAGTATCACTGTAATTTTAAGAAATGTTACATCACTCTAAATAATGTCTCGTTTTCTCTACGTGTGTGATTTTGTAACCCGTTATTTTGTCAGGGTTTTGTTACTCAGAGTTTTCGACACTTGTTTCCATTTTATTGAGCTTTGAAAGCACGTGCAATGGGTGAGGAATACTAAACTGGGTCAAGGTTATTTTGCTTGTTTGAATCATGATATCACAAAAGACACGTCTGCTTCTAAATGTTTCTAACAATAGCAGTAAGACATCATATCTTAATTGTTAAGGTATATTAAATTTCACTTAAAGTTCTTTATATGTCCATGTCCTTGTTGTTTACGGGTCCACATAGCATCTGGATAACATACACAAGAAAATAAACATCAAATTGTCAGTTTATGTCACTGATATCCCTAGTTCACCTAGAACAATAATGACTCAGCTCCTTACTCAGTTCGTGAACCACCGCCCACAATGATAGGTTTAAAAAAATGGATAATTTGAGAGTTAGAGATGAAAACTATAATAATACATTAAGGTTCTCAATGTAAATCATTACGATCAATAATGTGTTGGTGTGAACTTTAACCAATGACCTATGTTTAAGTAAAATTTATTATGGATTCGGTTTTTATGGAAGCTATTTCTTGTGGAAAGCTGAACTGAATGGAACGTGCACTTTGTGCTAGAAAGTGTATTTTCAGGATAATTAGAGAAAAAGTGTAATATATTGGAGTTGCTGGACCAGATTCAAAAACCATCTTAAAAGGTTCTATTAGTGTTTCAGAATGAGCCTTAGTTTGTAACCCGGGCCTAAACAGTGGTTCTTCCGCTTCGATTCAGCCGAGAGGGTCGACAGTCGCTTGAAGGTGTCAATGTTTGAATACTGTCTGCTATATTTTGACCTGTAGGATAGTGTAATACGAATAAAGCTAAGCAGAATTTCTATATAGAGAAGTTTTATTTAAATTTTATGTAAACTGTCCTACTGGCCTGAGGCAAGTGTTTATTTTATTATATGCAGAGGTTTACATATTATGTCCTCTTTATTTAATAAAGTTAAACCTAATTGGATAATAAATGAGGATATTCCATTAAAATCTGCCTCATTATTAGTTTAAATTATCTATGGTAATCAATAAGATATTAAGCCTAAATTAGGCTATTTAAGTGTTGATTCCATTCACTGTAACGTTATATGTAGTTTTCATAATGCTTTCTTATTAACATTCAATGTTTCGTATATATTTTCGAACATCAACTTCGCTGCAGTATATATATATATATATATATATATATATATATATATATTTTAGATGTTTACTGCTGATTAATAAAATTCACTTGTTTAATTAATTAACAGAATCAACAAAAGCACAACTTGATACTATCGTTATAAACAAATCCTGGAATATAAATTAACTATCCTTTATCTTATCGGCTATGAGTTGGGGTATAGTGATAAGTGTATTTCGAAGTCATAGCCATAAGTTTTCCTCACCGTTTAGATATAATCTTATATCTTTTCAGCTGGATATGGACCAACAATGTTACAGACGCTTACCGATAATGTAACACTAAATAATTCGTTTATTACAACAAATGTATTTCATTCGTGCAATACTCACTGTTTTTTTGCTTGAAATCTTTTTTATACCGATTGTGAAATATTATTTTGTTGTTTTTTTTTATTTCGCGCAAAGCTACACAAGGGCTATCTGCGCTAGCCGTCTCTAATTGAGCAGTGTAAGACTAGAGGGAAGGCAGCTAGTCAAAGCCACTCACCGCCAACTCTTGGGCTACTCTTTTACCAACGAATAGTGGGATTGATCGTCACATTATAACGCCCCCACGGTTGAAAGGGCGAGTATGTTTAATGCGACCGGGATTCGAACCTGCGACCCTCGGATTACGAGTCGAACGCCTTAACACACTTGTGAAATATTTACTAGTAGCGATTACATTTTTCATTTTATATTTGTTACTTGTATACTTCCCAAAGCTGCATAGAAACTGGTAAAAAATTTAAGTAAAATCGCGAACACTTGTTTCTATAACAAGCTCTATACAATGAATGTGATTTCTCTACTTTACGTTTTTCAACGTAAATCATCCATATATAATTTTGTCCGGTAAATTAGAACTCAGAAGGTCGTGCTTTTAGAATACAGCACAAAGCTATGCCCACCACAGATATCGAAACCCGATTTTTAGAGGTGTGAATCTGCAAGGTGGCAGCTCAAAAGGAAGACAGCTAGTCAACACCACCTACCGCCAGCTCTTGAAGCTATTTTTCTTTCTTTGGCGATTTTGGAGCCACAAGTCTCAGGCACGTTAACAGTGCACAGAACCCTAGTATATTTGGATACTGCTATGTGGATAAATTTATAGTTACAATTACCAGTTTGAACCACACACATTAACTACTTTAAAATATCGTTATTATGAAAGAATAAAACTATAAACTCGTTTAGAAAAAAACACACAGAAGAGAGAAAAATCGGCTACCACTGAAAAAAATAATAGATAAAACAATAAAATAATAAAAAAATGTTAATTATTAGGCGAATATTTCTATAACCCGAGTAAAGCAGTCACCATTCAAATAGTGTTAAAGAAATGTCTTGATATTTATATAATTTTCTATACATTCTATGTAGTGTAAAATTATTTTTAGCAAAGAGCATAAAATAGACAAGTTTAATCCTGAACTTCAGAAATTTAACTCAACCATAAACTTTCATGGTAACTAAAGCTATACGACACAGAATACGATCTTCTTATAGAATGAGTTAACAATCTGCAGGTTATTTCAAGTACGTAAGCTTACCTTAGCCCCACTAGGGGGCACAAAGTGGTGAGTAAATGATGAGAATTATATCTACTGAAACTATCGATTAAATTGTATGAAAGTTTATTAGATGTGAAACCATTACAAGAAGCTACTTAACCATACTTTGTACAGAAATTAATATTGATTCCATAGTAGTAAAATGTGACCCGATTTTACACATCAAACTTAGACAACAGATCACTGAATTTTATAATGGTATATTCACAATTTCTTTTCCATAAATACACATTGTAGTTACAAACACATTTGATTAGCACCATTACTATCTATTGTTTAGTTTCACAGGTACGGTAATATTATAATGACTGTAGCTACGTTTCCACATTACATATATATAAGGGGCTATCGAGCAAAGAGTTATTGGTTCGTGTCCCGTTATCGAAGCGTCGTATTTTGAAGCTATGGATGTGTTATAGGAGTAACATTTAAATTTCATTATTCGATTAGATAAATCCAAGAGTTTTCAGCGGTTGCTGGTTTTTGTTGTGTTTTTGAATCTAACAACTCAAAATTGTAAGCACAGATGTCTCTCGTGTAGTTTTCACATATATCCAAAAGTGACAAATAAAATTTATATGCAAAAACGGCTCGTTTGGGTTGAGAAAATATTTTACATAGAAGAGCGAACAACGTTTCGACCAGGTGACCTGACGATGACCGAAGAAGGTCGAAACGTTGCTCGCTCTTCTATGTAAAATATTTTCTCAACCCAAACAAGCCGTTTTTGCATATAAATTTCTCAACAAGTGGGTTTCTCGTCATCACAGACAAATAAAATGTATGTTTGTGTATTATTAGTAGTGCTAGTTGCCACCTGGCTATAGATGGTAAGCCAATACTTAAACAATGATAATTTGCAGTAAACGCTCTGCCAGATCGAGGTTAAAGTGAAGATGATAATAGCAAATTAAGTAATAGACGTATGAGACGTAGACGTAACACTGATAAGAAATAAATATCAAAATGTAAATAATAAAGTTATTACGGTTCGATTTTGTTTTACTGACATACAACTTTGACGTAAAACAGAACTAAAACGACAAATGCATTATTGGAGAAAGACCTCATAAAGAAACATAAGTCTTTTAAGAATGAAAGTTTGAAATTGTGTTACAAAAGGTTGTGATATAGTTTATATCGTTCTACAAAGAATGATCAGATAGTGGAATACTTGGAAGTATTGAAAAAAAAAACGTGTAGCAACATTCAGTTTGTTACAATTGATGCGTTAGACCGTAAGTCAACAAGTTCAATTCAAGTGTCATGAAAGTCTCTGAGATAAAGAGAACGTAAATCTAAAATCATTTAGAAAAGCTTAAAGATAACCTGAACATTGTGTGGCCTTTCTTTATCAGAGGTGACGATACATTTCAAACATCAATAAAGATCTTTTTCCTATTCATCTGTACACGTGCTGCTTCACTTATGGTCGAATAGCTCAACCATAGTTTCTTCACTAGCAAGAGAGAAACGAGAAATAAAATATTCGGGAGTTGCTCCAGAGAAACAGATAAGTAGTTTTTTATTACATTCTTAGTCCTTAAAAAAACTCCAAACAAATACATCTACTGGCATAGTTTCACCGTCGCCACAGAAACTTAACACCATAAGCACAATTGGTAAGTTATACTGCCAATGGTATTGTTAATATTTTTCATCATCTACCTGCGATATAGTGACGAAAAATATTGGACAGTCAATGACAATGTAACACCTTACGTGATTGCTAAGAAAATCATCTTATACTAATGCGCATGTGCAAAAAATCATGAACTGGTAAAACCGATTGTCTTGTTTCTTCATCTGCAGATATTCCAGCTATGCTGTCCAGTCCTGTCCAACACAAAACAATATCAACGGACAGATATGGCTCATTACGGAGATATTGCAGTGTTTATTAATTAAAGTTTTGTTATTGGTTAGACTTGGTTACAGTTGTGGCATGTTCCACGCTCTTACTGCCTGCGAATGTCAATGTATGTTCTTCTTAAAATGAGTATTTTATGAATAGGTTTTGATATAATGAATGATGACAATATGTTTACATTGTAACAACTATAACACATTTTGGTGAGAATGCACTCGGACCTGGCATGGTCTAGCGCGTTAAGGCGTGCACTATGTAATCTTAGGGTCGCCGGTTCGCGCCCGAGTCGCGCCAAAACATGCTCGTCCTCTCAGCCGTGGGGGCGTTATAATATGACCGTCAATCCCACTTTTTGTTAGTAAAAGAGTAGCCCGAGAGTTGGCGGTGGGTGGTGCCTTCCCTCTTGTCTGACACAGCTAAATTAGGGACGGCTAGCACAGATAGCCCTCGAGTCGCTTTGTGCGAAATTCCAAGACAAAACAAGACTCGTTCTGGTTAATCTAAGTTCACTTGTATCGCGAACTAAAACTTCCCATTAACTAAGAATATAAGTTTAGATGATTTCGCAAGGTTGAATTCCATGGTGAAAGTCATATAATGGTTGCAGGTTAAGATATATTACATGGATGTGAACTGATGAATCTTATTTATTGTTGCATGTTGGCTTCTGAGAAACAATACCATAACAGGGTGTTCTAAAAGAAGCCCT
This sequence comes from Tachypleus tridentatus, assembly GCF_004210375.1. Classification (NCBI taxonomy): domain Eukaryota; kingdom Metazoa; phylum Arthropoda; class Merostomata; order Xiphosura; family Limulidae; genus Tachypleus; species Tachypleus tridentatus. The sequence goes on from NW_027467782.1 coordinate 36,095,804, forward strand.
TACCACCAACAGTAGGATATGATGAAGACACTAAAAGCTGTTTTAATTCTGCTAGAAAACTGTCAGGTGCATAAAGTGTCAACTGCGCACATGGGATTTGGAAATCGTCAAAAAAAAAAGTAGGGTAATAAATGAATGAGACCTTCTGTTGTCTCATCAAACCGTAACTTTCCTGAATCAATAATACAAATAGGGTATGGAGGAATTATGGAGTTTATTGGTTAATGATAATAAGAAATATGACACTCACAGTCTGCCTGAAGATGGCGCTGATTTATTCAAAAATGGCTCCTGTTTAGTAGACTTGATCGATTATGATCAACGCATGCGTGATCAATAATAACTACCTGAGAAAATGAATTAGTCGCCTATTTAGCTAATGTTTCACTTAGATAAAAAGTATATACTGAACATTTCTAGCGGATAACAACGAAAATGTTTAGAAGTTAGTGTTAACCATTGTGAGCTGTAAAGGGCAATGGTAGAGTCATTGTGGATCATTATGAAGTGTAAATACCAGCAATGTACTTTTCAGAGATAAAGTTATTGTTGACTGAGTTGAGGTGTGAATGTCAGTTGATGAAACTGTTACATATCTTGTCTTTAACCAAAAGTTGGAGCGACATATTTAATTTTAAGAAAATTTAAATGTCCATATCTCATAAAACTACGTGAAACATAATACAATTTATAGTTTATTTCAATTCATAAACAGGTTTGTCATATGATATCAATAGTTTCACTTCATAAAAGCCATCAGTTATAAGGTGATAACACAGTCAAGTAAGGTCTGAAATTATCATTTTAGGTTGTAGAAATTAGCATTAAAAATATTATTAAATTATTCAAAGGACAGTATGTTTACAGGCTTGAAATACTAGATTGTCAGTATCAATACCAGTAGTGGACAAACTGCAAATATCCGCTTTTATAGCTCTGCTCTTACCTAAAAAACAAGCCACCAAAATTATCTAATTTCTCAAGTTTATGCAATCGATTTCATCTCCGGAACCTTTAGAAAGTTACAAGTCACAATTATCTATTTTTCTTTAATTTGTTTGTTTGAAGCTGAGCACAAAGCTTCACAACGTTATTCTCAGCACGGGTATCGAAACCCGATTTTAACGTTATAAGCCCATAGACCTACTGCTGTGTTTTCTTCTTTTACGTTCACCTTCCAACAATGCAAGATAAACTAAGATTACAACCTTTACCTGGACCAACATGTGTAACAGGTGTCACGATATTTCTGTATCATAATAAATGACTGCCGGTGCAAATAATTATGTTCTGAAAACAAAACACTTTCTTGTACAACGAACAAGTTTATATAATTGAACAAATAAAGTAACTGAGTAATACTGTTGGTAAAACAAGTGTATCGACCTATAACAAGTAAGTACACTATTATTATTTACGTACACCATTGTTATTTGCATACACTATTATTATTTACGTGAACTATTATTATTTAAGTACACTATTATTATTTACGTACACCATTATTATTTACGTACACTGTTGTTTTTCACGTACACTTATTATTTACGTATACTATTATTATTTACGTAAACTATTATTACTTACGTACACTATTATTATTTACGTATATTATTATTATTTACGTACACTGTTATTATTTACGTACACTTTTATTATTTGCATACACTATTATTATTTACGTATACTATTATTATTTGCATACACTATTATTATTTACGTATACTATTATTATTTACGTACACTATTATTATTTACGTACACTCTTCTTATTTACGTACACTTACTATTTACGTACACTCTTCTTATTTACGTACACTTATTATTTACGTACACTTATCATTAACGTACACTATTATTATTTACGTATACCATTGCTATTTACGTACCCCATTGTTATTTACGTACACTATTATTATTTACGTGAACTATTATTACTTACGTACAGTATAATTATTTACGTACCTTATTATTATTTACGTAAACTATTGTTCTTTATGCACACTATTATTATTTATGTAAACTATTGTTATTTACGTACACTATTATTATTTATGTAAACTATTGTTATTTACGTACACTATTATTACTTACGTGCACTATTATTCTTTACGTACACTATTATTACTTACGTTTGTAAGGGTATCAATTTCATGATGCAATTTTCTTGTTCAAGGTTTTTGACAAGATAATAGTTGCTTTCATAATATTCCGATAATATCATATCAATATTCACCACAACATGATATTATCGGAATATTCACCACAACCCTTAAAATGGAATGATTATTATGGTAAGTCTTTGTTGGCAGTAAAAATGCACTGGCAGTCTTCTATCAACAGTCAAATGAACGACAGTAGAATTTAGTAGAACTTTAAGCAGGCATTGACTGCGATAAAAATGACCTAACGGTTAGCGTATTACACTACAAGCATTTTGCCCATTACTTCATTAGAGTAACCCAAGCGTTGGCGGCGAGTTCTGCTCATTGTATGTTTTCTCTAATTTTGAAATGATCGACCAGAATTAAAGCACATAACTTTACGTAGTGTTGAGAGAATTTTCGAAATTTCCGCTTTACGAAGTTGAAACGAAGTGTATGAGTGTACAGATTAGGTTGATGAATAGTACGCCACGGGTGTCCTTATGACAGTTACTTTTCTGAGGTCATTTGTTTTTTAGAACACGTTAAGTAAAAGTCTGTGGATACTGCTGGATACTCACGCCTAAACCCTACGTATTCTGCTTAAATAAGTAAACTATGTCCCCTTTTTACTTTCTGTAAGTATCACTGTAATTTTAAGAAATGTTACATCACTCTAAATAATGTCTCGTTTTCTCTACGTGTGTGATTTTGTAACCCGTTATTTTGTCAGGGTTTTGTTACTCAGAGTTTTCGACACTTGTTTCCATTTTATTGAGCTTTGAAAGCACGTGCAATGGGTGAGGAATACTAAACTGGGTCAAGGTTATTTTGCTTGTTTGAATCATGATATCACAAAAGACACGTCTGCTTCTAAATGTTTCTAACAATAGCAGTAAGACATCATATCTTAATTGTTAAGGTATATTAAATTTCACTTAAAGTTCTTTATATGTCCATGTCCTTGTTGTTTACGGGTCCACATAGCATCTGGATAACATACACAAGAAAATAAACATCAAATTGTCAGTTTATGTCACTGATATCCCTAGTTCACCTAGAACAATAATGACTCAGCTCCTTACTCAGTTCGTGAACCACCGCCCACAATGATAGGTTTAAAAAAAATGGATAATTTGAGAGTTAGAGATGAAAACTATAATAATACATTAAGGTTCTCAATGTAAATCATTACGATCAATAATGTGTTGGTGTGAACTTTAACCAATGACCTATGTTTAAGTAAAATTTATTATGGATTCGGTTTTTATGGAAGCTATTTCTTGTGGAAAGCTGAACTGAATGGAACGTGCACTTTGTGCTAGAAAGTGTATTTTCAGGATAATTAGAGAAAAGTGTAATATATTGGAGTTGCTGGACCAGATTCAAAAACCATCTTAAAAGGTTCTATTAGTGTTTCAGAATGAGCCTTAGTTTGTAACCCGGGCCTAAACAGTGGTTCTTCCGCTTCGATTCAGCCGAGAGGGTCGACAGTCGCTTGAAGGTGTCAATGTTTGAATACTGTCTGCTATATTTTGACCTGTAGGATAGTGTAATACGAATAAAGCTAAGCAGAATTTCTATATAGAGAAGTTTTATTTAAATTTTATGTAAACTGTCCTACTGGCCTGAGGCAAGTGTTTATTTTATTATATGCAGAGGTTTACATATTATGTCCTCTTTATTTAATAAAGTTAAACCTAATTGGATAATAAATGAGGATATTCCATTAAAATCTGCCTCATTATTAGTTTAAATTATCTATGGTAATCAATAAGATATTAAGCCTAAATTAGGCTATTTAAGTGTTGATTCCATTCACTGTAACGTTATATGTAGTTTTCATAATGCTTTCTTATTAACATTCAATGTTTCGTATATATTTTCGAACATCAACTTCGCTGCAGTATATATATATATATATATATATATATATATATATATATATTTTAGATGTTTACTGCTGATTAATAAAATTCACTTGTTTAATTAATTAACAGAATCAACAAAAGCACAACTTGATACTATCGTTATAAACAAATCCTGGAATATAAATTAACTATCCTTTATCTTATCGGCTATGAGTTGGGGTATAGTGATAAGTGTATTTCGAAGTCATAGCCATAAGTTTTCCTCACCGTTTAGATATAATCTTATATCTTTTCAGCTGGATATGGACCAACAATGTTACAGACGCTTACCGATAATGTAACACTAAATAATTCGTTTATTACAACAAATGTATTTCATTCGTGCAATACTCACTGTTTTTTTGCTTGAAATCTTTTTATACCGATTGTGAAATATTATTTTGTTGTTTTTTTTTATTTCGCGCAAAGCTACACAAGGGCTATCTGCGCTAGCCGTCTCTAATTGAGCAGTGTAAGACTAGAGGGAAGGCAGCTAGTCAAAGCCACTCACCGCCAACTCTTGGGCTACTCTTTTACCAACGAATAGTGGGATTGATCGTCACATTATAACGCCCCCACGGTTGAAAGGGCGAGCATGTTTAATGCGACCGGGATTCGAACCTGCGACCCTCGGATTACGAGTCGAACGCCTTAACACACTTGTGAAATATTTACTAGTAGCGATTACATTTTTCATTTTATATTTGTTACTTGTATACTTCCCAAAGCTGCATAGAAACTGGTAAAAAATTTAAGTAAAATCGCGAACACTTGTTTCTATAACAAGCTCTATACAATGAATGTGATTTCTCTACTTTACGTTTTCAACGTAAATCATCCATATATAATTTTGTCCGGTAAATTAGAACTCAGAAGGTCGTGCTTTTAGAATACAGCACAAAGCTATGCCCACCACAGATATCGAAACCCGATTTTTAGAGGTGTGAATCTGCAAGGTGGCAGCTCAAAAGGAAGACAGCTAGTCAACACCACCTACCGCCAGCTCTTGAAGCTATTTTTCTTTCTTTGGCGATTTTGGAGCCACAAGTCTCAGGCACGTTAACAGTGCACAGAACCCTAGTATATTTGGATACTGCTATGTGGATAAATTTATAGTTACAATTACCAGTTTGAACCACACACATTAACTACTTTAAAATATCGTTATTATGAAAGAATAAAACTATAAACTCGTTTAGAAAAAAAGACACAGAAGAGAGAAAAATCGGCTACCACTGAAAAAAATAATAGATAAAACAATAAAATAATAAAAAATGTTAATTATTAGGCGAATATTTCTATAACCCGAGTAAAGCAGTCACCATTCAAATAGTGTTAAAGAAATGTCTTGATATTTATATAATTTTCTATACATTCTATGTAGTGTAAAATTATTTTTAGCAAAGAGCATAAAATAGACAAGTTTAATCCTGAACTTCAGAAATTTAACTCAACCATAAACTTTCATGGTAACTAAAGCTATACGACACAGAATACGATCTTCTTATAGAATGAGTTAACAATCTGCAGGTTATTTCAAGTACGTAAGCTTACCTTAGCCCCACTAGGGGGCACAAAGTGGTGAGTAAATGATGAGAATTATATCTACTGAAACTATCGATTAAATTGTATGAAAGTTTATTAGATGTGAAACCATTACAAGAAGCTACTTAACCATACTTTGTACAGAAATTAATATTGATTCCATAGTAGTAAAAATGTGACCCGATTTTACACATCAAACTTAGACAACAGATCACTGAATTTTATAATGGTATATTCACAATTTCTTTTTCCATAAATACACATTGTAGTTACAAACACATTTGATTAGCACCATTACTATCTATTGTTTAGTTTCACAGGTACGGTAATATTATAATGACTGTAGCTACGTTTCCACATTACATATATATAAGGGGCTATCGAGCAAAGAGTTATTGGTTCGTGTCCCGTTATCGAAGCGTCGTATTTTGAAGCTATGGATGTGTTATAGGAGTAACATTTAAATTTCATTATTCGATTAGATAAATCCAAGAGTTTTCAGCGGTTGCTGGTTTTTGTTGTGTTTTTGAATCTAACAACTCAAAATTGTAAGCACAGATGTCTCTCGTGTAGTTTTCACATATATCCAAAAGTGACAAATAAAATTTATATGCAAAAACGGCTCGTTTGGGTTGAGAAAATATTTTACATAGAAGAGCGAACAACGTTTCGACCAGGTGACCTGACGATGACCGAAGAAGGTCGAAACGTTGCTCGCTCTTCTATGTAAAATATTTTCTCAACCCAAACAAGCCGTTTTTGCATATAAATTTTCTCAACAAGTGGGTTTCTCGTCATCACAGACAAATAAAATGTATGTTTGTGTATTATTAGTAGTGCTAGTTGCCACCTGGCTATAGATGGTAAGCCAATACTTAAACAATGATAATTTGCAGTAAACGCTCTGCCAGATCGAGGTTAAAGTGAAGATGATAATAGCAAATTAAGTAATAGACGTATGAGACGTAGACGTAACACTGATAAGAAATAAATATCAAAATGTAAATAATAAAGTTATTACGGTTCGATTTTGTTTTACTGACATACAACTTTGACGTAAAACAGAACTAAAACGACAAATGCATTATTGGAGAAAGACCTCATAAAGAAACATAAGTCTTTTAAGAATGAAAGTTTGAAATTGTGTTACAAAAGGTTGTGATATAGTTTATATCGTTCTACAAAGAATGATCAGATAGTGGAATACTTGGAAGTATTGAAAAAAAAAAACGTGTAGCAACATTCAGTTTGTTACAATTGATGCGTTAGACCGTAAGTCAACAAGTTCAATTCAAGTGTCATGAAAGTCTCTGAGATAAAGAGAACGTAAATCTAAAATCATTTAGAAAAGCTTAAAGATAACCTGAACATTGTGTGGCCTTTCTTTATCAGAGGTGACGATACATTTCAAACATCAATAAAGATCTTTTTCCTATTCATCTGTACACGTGCTGCTTCACTTATGGTCGAATAGCTCAACCATAGTTTCTTCACTAGCAAGAGAGAAACGAGAAATAAAATATTCGGGAGTTGCTCCAGAGAAACAGATAAGTAGTTTTTTTATTACATTCTTAGTCCTTAAAAAAAACTCCAAACAAATACATCTACTGGCATAGTTTCACCGTCGCCACAGAAACTTAACACCATAAGCACAATTGGTAAGTTATACTGCCAATGGTATTGTTAATATTTTTCATCATCTACCTGCGATATAGTGACGAAAAATATTGGACAGTCAATGACAATGTAACACCTTACGTGATTGCTAAGAAAATCATCTTATACTAATGCGCATGTGCAAAAAATCATGAACTGGTAAAACCGATTGTCTTGTTTCTTCATCTGCAGATATTCCAGCTATGCTGTCCAGTCCTGTCCAACACAAAACAATATCAACGGACAGATATGGCTCATTACGGAGATATTGCAGTGTTTATTAATTAAAGTTTTGTTATTGGTTAGACTTGGTTACAGTTGTGGCATGTTCCACGCTCTTACTGCCTGCGAATGTCAATGTATGTTCTTCTTAAAATGAGTATTTTATGAATAGGTTTTGATATAATGAATGATGACAATATGTTTACATTGTAACAACTATAACACATTTTGGTGAGAATGCACTCGGACCTGGCATGGTCTAGCGCGTTAAGGCGTGCACTATGTAATCTTAGGGTCGCCGGTTCGCGCCCGAGTCGCGCCAAAACATGCTCGTCCTCTCAGCCGTGGGGGCGTTATAATATGACCGTCAATCCCACTTTTTGTTAGTAAAAGAGTAGCCCGAGAGTTGGCGGTGGGTGGTGCCTTCCTCTTGTCTGACACAGCTAAATTAGGGACGGCTAGCACAGATAGCCCTCGAGTCGCTTTGTGCGAAATTCCAAGACAAAACAAGACTCGTTCTGGTTAATCTAAGTTCACTTGTATCGCGAACTAAAACTTCCCATTAACTAAGAATATAAGTTTAGATGATTTCGCAAGGTTGAATTCCATGGTGAAAGTCATATAATGGTTGCAGGTTAAGATATATTACATGGATGTGAACTGATGAATCTTATTTATTGTTGCATGTTGGCTTCTGAGAAACAATACCATAACAGGGTGTTCTAAAAGAAGCCCTTACCACCAACAGTAGGATATGATGAAGACACTAAAAGCTGTTTTAATTCTGCTAGAAAACTGTCAGGTGCATAAAGTGTCAACTGCGCACATGGGATTTGGAAATCGTCAAAAAAGTAGGGTAATAAATGAATGAGACCTTCTGTTGTCTCATCAAACCGTAACTTTCCTGAATCAATAATACAAATAGGGTATGGAGGAATTATGGAGTTTATTGGTTAATGATAATAAGAAATATGACACTCACAGTCTGCCTGAAGATGGCGCTGATTTATTCAAAAATGGCTCCTGTTTAGTAGACTTGATCGATTATGATCAACGCATGCGTGATCAATAATAACTACCTGAGAAAATGAATTAGTCGCCTATTTAGCTAATGTTTCACTTAGATAAAAAGTATATACTGAACATTTCTAGCGGATAACAACGAAAATGTTTAGAAGTTAGTGTTAACCATTGTGAGCTGTAAAGGGCAATGGTAGAGTCATTGTGGATCATTATGAAGTGTAAATACCAGCAATGTACTTTTCAGAGATAAAGTTATTGTTGACTGAGTTGAGGTGTGAATGTCAGTTGATGAAACTGTTACAGATTGTTTGTTTCTTATTCTTACCTTATATTTATTTTTCAATTCATTATTTTCTTCTTTACTTTGGAAATCAGTCACCTTCCCATAACTCTCTGCGGGCAGTGAAGGGTGATATGGATGTGGGACGTTGTGGGCTTTAGCACCCACATCTTGCTCTCCCAATTTTTATTTTCTATTTCTATATCTATTGCTATTCCTTTATTTTCTTTCTTTATGTGAGACTGGCTAATGGAGGTTAAGACGGTGTATCCCCACCATAGTGTGGGGCCTATGCTTCAGTTACCTCCAAAACCTAGGGTACATCTTACATCCCACATTATAGCTTGTATCCCGGGATCTTTTCATTTAGTGCAGCGTTTTTTATTTTGTTTGTTATTTTTATAATTTATTTTTGTTTTCGGCTTGTTTTTAGACTGAAACAAACTAATATAATTAGTCAAAAATTTGGATTTTCTGTTTTCAACGCAATCATTCCTTGTAATTTTGTTTACTTAACTTTATCAATATTAATTTTCTCTACATTGCACCAAACTAGCGTTACTAGCAAATGATGGGAATCATGCAAAATAAATTGTTAAGGCATTCACAATCCTTTTCATAAAGAAGATATGATTACTAAAATGTTCACATAATTAGGATGAAATATCGTTAACTTCACAAACATAAACATATATTAATAAATTAAAGTGTTTTAATTCATATATGTATTACCTTTTTTATGTTTTTCGAGGTGATAAAACTGTCCATTATTCTTTGCTGTATTTTCTTTTATTATTTTGTCCCTCTGGTGGGACGGCTTCAATCTTACTGACTTTCAACGCTAAAATCCAGGGTTCGATTCCCGGTGGTAGATACAACAGATAGCCTAAATTGGCTTTGCTCTAAACATTACCAAGCAAACAAAACTTCCACACAAAGGTAAAAGGTTATTTCTGTCAAAATACCGTAAATTATTTGATGATTTAATGTTCACGTCACACTGTCAGTCAAGATCGCCTAAGTAATTTGATTATATAATGTTGAATATCATATCATTCTATTACATTACTGCCACCATGGGCATATTATTCTGAAATAAAGTTATATCTTCTTTTATCTTAGCAATCACATGAGACAGGTTAGGTCTCATAATGCTTTCGATTACATTTCTCTAATATAATTTAGAAATACGAGTAAAACCTTCTTATATTATTTCTTTCATTCGCACCTTGGGAATCTCTTACCAGAATTAATTTGTTCTTAGACGATTCTTAATGTAATACACCTATTTCATTGCAATGATAACTTGTGAAACTGCACGGTGAATTTCGAATTGGATAGAAATTAACAAGTAAACCTTTAACATTATGGATTCGTGCCTACTGGTTGTGTGGAAATCCTAAAGGATAACATCTTAAGCCTTATAAATCTGTTCATAATCCAGTGTTGTAACCACATTCTACACTCCATCACCTAACACTATGTATTAACTTTATTCTACGCTCTCTTACCTAGTATTGTATATTAACTTCATTCCACACTCTCTTATCTGGTATTGTGTACAACGTTCATTCTACACCCCACTTACCATAGTTCGTTCTATACATCTCTTTACCTAGTATTGTGTATTAACTTCGTTCTATACATCTCTTTACCTAGTATTGTGTATTAACTTCGTTCTATACATCTCTTTACCTAGTATTGTGTAGTAACTTCGTTCTATACATCTCTTTACCAAGTATTGTGTATTAACTTCATTCTATACATCTCTTTACCTTGTATTGTGCATTTGCTTGCTAGAAACAAGACGTTGTAGATATTGGCCAAAAATAATGAAGTCATGATGTGCACATGGTTTTTCAAACAATACGTTTTTAAAGGTCCTGTTACTTAGGACTTTCATGCTATGTTTTGCACAATATCACAAAGAATCGTGTATTTGTACTACTGAACAGTTCCCGGATGATAACACGTGAATATGTATAGGTAACATAGCTGAATCACAACATAACTCCCTATAGCGTAACTACATTTAACAGAATATTTACAATTCACATAAGATTTCACAACACTTGAACTATAGATATATGGCTATAATGTAGAATAAAATGAAATATATTTTGTGATTGGAATTCTTAAACCAATTGATGAATCGTCTCTACAAACAAACATCAATGATTTACTGTAACCAATGTAAATATTCAGTTAAGGTCTGCGAACATTTTATCATTTTGTTTCTCTTGCGTGTTACGAGAGGATATAAACTCAAAGAATATTGTACACCATGTTTAAAGAGTTTCTGACTACTTATAAGAGATCAATTGATCGATTTAGAGGTTACACGTGGAAGAGCGAAATGTCTAAACTGATAAACGAGGTTCGATTTTCCGCATGTAGCCCAACGTAGTTTTCTCTGAAAAATCAACAACATGAGTTACGGTTGAATGTTTTTTTATAACTCTAATTATAATGAAACATTTTAAATTGAATATTCCACAACTGAAATAAAACGTATATAAAATATATATTTACTAAATCTTGTTTATTGTTATATTTTATCTGTTTCAGCGACATCTCAGAAAGTGTCTTTAACAATTAGTGTTAAATTTCAGAACTAAATCGATTGAGAATGTTAACAAATTAAACTTTACTCGATGTTCAAGATTTGTGCACTCGTACTGCTGACTTTTGTGCCAGTTTTATCATCATGTATTTCATTTCTTCATCATGTGTCACTCTACCTGTCTCAAACTTTAAACAATATATTTTATACCAGTTTTACCATCATGTATTTCATTTGTTCATCATGTGCCACTATATCTGTCTCAAACTTTAAACAATATATTTTATACCAGTTTTATCATCATGTATTTCATTTCTTCATCATGTGTCACTATATCTGTCTCAAACTTTAAACAATATATTTTATATCAGTTTTATCATCATGTATTTCATTTCTTCATCATGTGTCACTATATCTGTCTCAAACTTTAAACAATATATTTTATACCAGTTTTATCATCATGTATTTCATTTCTTCATCATGTGTCACTATATCTGTCTCAAACTTTAAACAATATGTTTTATACCAGTTTTATCATCATGTATTTCATTTCTTCATCATGTGTCACTATATCTTAATGATTATCTTTGCATCCAAACATCTTATATCTGTCAAGGTTTACTGTATTTATTCTTTCTCTGTGTATCGTCTTCAATATTTTTCCGTTAATTTCCATGTTCTGTATTTTGAAAACAATTTGTTTTTTTTCACCGGTGGTATCAAATGGTGGCTAACAGTAACAACTTGTTTTTCTAAGCATTAGAAACAAACATATTATTCTTTGTTTCATATATAATCTACATGATTGTCTGTAATGTTATATAATTGTCTGTAATGTTATGTGATTTTCTGTAATGTTATATGATTGTTTGTAATGCTATATGATTGTCTGTAATGTTACATGATTGTCTGTAATGTTACATGATTGTCTGTAATGTTATATGATTGTCTGTAATGTTACATGATTGTCTGTAATGTTGCATGATTGTCTGTAATGTTATATGATTGTCTGTAATGTTATATGATTGTGTGTAATGTTATATAATTGTGTGTAATGTTATATAATTGTCTGTAATGTAATGTAATTGTTTGTAATGTTATATGATTGTCTGTAATGTTATATAATTGTCTAATGTTATATAATTGTTTGTAATGTTATATGATGGTTTGTAATGCTATATGATTGTTTATAATGTTATATGATTGTCTAATGTTATATAATTGTTTGTAATGTTATATGATGGTTTGTAATGCTATATGATTGTTTATAATGTTATATGATTGTCTGTAATGTTATATGATTGTCTGTAATGTTATATGATTGTCTAATGTTATATGATGGTTTGTATTGTTATATAATTGTTTGTAATGTTATATGATGGTTTGTAATGCTATATGATTGTTTATAATGTTCTCTTATTTTTAAAGCTATATTCCTAGAATTTCACCCCTCAGTGTAACTGCAGAATGTCTACGGACTTATAGCGCTAGAAACCGAATTTCGATACCCGTGGTGAACAGGTTGCAGAAAGCTTTATCTCAAACAAAGAAAGAAAGAAAGCTTAATTTTTCACCCATTATACGTCTTTCACTTACATCCAATATGTTCAGTACATTATTTATAAATGTGATTTTAAATTTACATCCAATGTATTCACTACGTTATTTACACATAATATTTTAAACTAACATCCAATATGTTCACTACGTTATTTATTTATAATATTTTAAACTTACATCCAATGTATTCACTACGTTATTAATAAACAATATTTTAAACTTACATCCAATGTATTCACTACGTTATTAATAAACAATATTTTAAACTTACATCCAATGTATTCACTACGTTATTTATATATAACATTTTGGACTTACATCCAACGAGTTCACTAATGCTATTTATATAAAATATTTTACACTAACATCCAATGTGCTCACTAGGGCTATTTATTTATATTATTTTAGACTTACATCCAATGTGTTCACTAAGGCTATTTATTTATATTATTTTAGACTTACATCCAATGTGTTCACTACGTTATTTATTTATATTATTTTAGACTTACATCCAATGTATTCACTAAGGCTATTTATTTATGTTATTTTAAACTTACATCCAATGTATTCACTACGTTATTTATGTATAATATTTTGGACTTACATCCAACGAGTTCACTAAGGCTATTTATATATAATATTTTACACTAACATCCAATATATTCACTAGGGCTATGTATTTATATTATTTTAGACTTACATCCATACCAGCATCATGTAGCATTGCGCGAAATTCCAAACAAATCAAAAGTCCTTAGATGGCCATTTTTTGATAAATCTTATGACATATCGTAACATTTCAAAACAAAATTCTGCTTTTCATCAGCGACCATGTTGGACATTTTCTCTTAAATACATTAAACTTTCTATCCTTTCGTAGTAGTATAACAATAGGTGTACATTGCTTAAAATTCTTGTTGGTTTTCTATAGATAGAAATAACAGTTCTTGTTTTGCTTTAGCTGTAAACATGTCTAAATATAGCGACAAGGTACTGGTTCACTTTTAAAGTTAATATAATACCATAAAATAATTTCTGAATTCCAGTTGAATAAAATGCATGAACGTGTCCAAACTTATTTCATATAAACATCTACTTACATAGTAGAGACTTTAACTTCAGCCCCTCACTCGCTGGTACAGTGGTACGTCTACGGATTTACAACGCTTAAATAAGGAGTTCAATTCCTCTCAGATGGCTTAATAGATATCTCGATGTGACTCTGTTAAAAGAAAACAGATATCCTAATGTGGCTTTGTTAAAACAAAACAGATATCCCGATGTGGCTTTGTTAAAACAAAACAGATACCCTGCTGTGGCTTTGTTAAAACAAAACAGATATCCCAATGTGACTTTGTTAAAACAAAACAGATATCCCGATGTGACTTTGTTAAAACAAAACACACACTTTAACTTCACATTATTACTTAGTCTTGACTTTATTGTAATTTGTTCTTTTTGTATTCTGCCTCCATTTTATCAGTTTCAAAAACTAATTATTTTCATCTGTTACTTTAAAAAAATATGTTCATAACTTCTTCTTGTAGCCGTGGCTACACTAAGTGTGACAGTCATATACATCAACAGATCACTCAAGAGTAGCCAAAGAGTTGACGACGAGTTCTGTTAGCTTACTGCCTTTTTAATGTTCTGAGCGAAATGAACTTTCTGAAAAGACAAGGGTTGTAATAAACAATGATTTTGTTTTTCATTGAGGTTCAACTTTATTTATAATTTATCAATAGTATATATGTATGTAAAACATTTAATAGATTCTGTTATGTTTCCCACCGTCAGCCTTAGTTGTTATGTTATTACACTTGTTTACTTCACATATTGTTCATGTTTTGTTTTGTTTCTTTGTGTACTTCCTCAAGTTATTATAAATGAATTATTCTAAAAATAACACATATTTTATATAGACACATGTACTTACCACATTTAACCATCAATGTGTTAGTTAATCCATCATATATCAGTATAATAGAGTTTGAGCAAAAGGGTTGAGATACTTTTTAACTTACGGACGATCACAACATGTACGGTGTGAAGGTATGTTATCTGTGTTAATATTTGGTGACATAACGGAAACACAAATACTCTAAATTAATTTACTGAATTCATGCTATCGTAACTTAAAAATTCTAGCTTTAATTGGTCCGTGTTATTGGAGAAGATATGTGTGAACTTGCACAATTATGGATATGGAAAACACCAGCTCACGATATTATAAGTGGTAGACACTGTTAGGGTGTCAAAAGCACAAAAATTACACTGGTCAACAAAGTTTTTGTTGCATTTATATCAAACACTTGGTATTACATAATTTCTTGCCCTGATTTCAGATCTGAAGTTAGTTTTTTCCTCAGTGCTCTACTTTTTTTGCAATCAAGGTATTTGAAAATCTCAAAATTTCGTCATCATCACATTGACGTCGTAGTCTATCATGAAAAATATGTGATAAAATATGTTATAGAACTCTTTAATATAGCTGGGTAATAAAAAAAGAAAATACAAGATAGTATAAATGTATTCAAGTTATTTATATAAATTCAATTTTATATCAAGTTATAATTCAATTTATTTATATAAAACTGATTAGTAGATAAGACATTTGCTACTATGAGGAGGAAAGCTCAATTGCAGTCTACTCAGGCATGAATTTCCGCTTGTAGCTCTTGCGTTTGTGGACTGTCCCAGGGCATTCTCGTTTAATGCTCCAGCAGTAATCTGCCATCATATGTTTGTCCCATCTCCCTTGGTAACGCTCTTCCATGGTCTTGAGGTCCTGATGGAACCGCTCGCCTTGCTCATCACTTACAGCTCCTGGGTTCTCAGGGAATCTATCAAGATGACTGTACAGGTAATGGAGTTTGACACTCATGTTACATCAAGATCGCGAAAAGCTGACAACATATTCGCTACAAGGGTTTCATAGTTGTCAGCTTTTTTATTACCGAGAAAGTTTGCCATCACCGCGACAAATGAAAGCCATGCAGTCCTTTCCTTGTCGTTCATCTTTCTGGCAAATTCTTGATCAAGCACAAGTGCACGAATCTGTGGTCCATCAAAAACACCTGCCTTGATCTTCTCGAAGGACAAACCAGGGAGCACAGAAAATATGTGTTGGAAGCATTCACCGCCAGTATTCAACGCCTTCATAAACTGTTTCATCAAGCCCAGCTTGATATGGAGAGGAGGAAATATGATATTTTCTCGACTGACAATTGGATCGTTGACAATATTTGGCACACCTGCCTTCAGAGTCTCACGTATGGGCCACTCCTTCTGGTTCCAGTGCTTTTCTCGAGCTCGGCTGTCCCACATGCAAAGATAGCAGGGGTACTTTGTAAATCCTCTTTGT
Organism: Tachypleus tridentatus; assembly: GCF_004210375.1. NCBI lineage: Eukaryota > Metazoa > Arthropoda > Merostomata > Xiphosura > Limulidae > Tachypleus > Tachypleus tridentatus. The sequence goes on from NW_027467782.1 coordinate 36,112,071, forward strand.
TGACCTAGGAGGAAATTAATCATTTTGAGGTCCACACAAGTTGTCCAGTTGTGCTCGTGGTATTTTAGTAGGTCAATTACAGTCTTAATGTCATTATATTCCTCTCGTAAATACACAGAGTGTCCAATTGGAACAGCTGCATAGACATTGCCATTATGAAGTAGAACGCACTTCAAACTTTGCTTAGAACAATCTAGAAATAATCGCCAGTCATTTGGATGGTATTCTGGCATCCCTAATTCCTGGAGAAGACCTGAGATATTATGACAATAAACAAACATATTCTCCTCTGTAAAAAAATGGCACAAAAGCTGCTCCCGATTTCGGAAGTATGACATTTTAGTTGTATGGCTCAGCTGATTCTTTTCTTGCATCCTGGAAGCTAACACTTCAGCTGCATTTTTGGAGAGACCCAAATCACGCACAAGGTCATTCAACTCTGGCTGGCTAAACTGTTGAGGAGTTAATGACTGTGGGGTCTCATAAGAAGGATCGCCAATTTCTGAAAGTATTTCTTGAGTTTCATCAGCAGTCTCTTGCTCTTGGTCACTACCCACATCTTCAGATGGAAGAAATCCTTTAAAAACTGGGATTGGGAGCTCATCAGAGTGCAGAGTAGGTCGGATTGCTGAGGGGATACTAGGATATGAGATTTTGTGTCTGTTTTTCTTGCCAATGCCCTTTGTATTGACCAGACAAAAATAGCAGTCAGTTGTGTGGTCCATCGGTTCTTGCCAGGTCATGGGAATTCCGAAAGGTAAACCCTTACGTTTCCCTTTTGTCCAGTCACGCAGCATTTCCTCGTAGTTATGACACACAATATGTGGGGCCCATTTCTTGTCTTGGTTACCACGAGCAAGTCTAAAGTACGCTTTATAAGCACGCCTCACAAACGATATTATATTACGCCTTTGACGAATAAGCGTGAAGCATCCACAAATATAACAGAAAGCGTCCTGCTTGTTCTCACATTGACGTCTCCTTGTAGCCATGATCAGATCTAAAACAAAATCAAAACAATTTTAATATCTCTGTTGATAACATAAACGTGTAAGTAATTAACACGTTTCCTGCGATGGGACCCACCGGTGTCCCACTATTGTCTTACCTTTAACTAAGTTGCAGGCTAGAGACAAGTGTAACGACAACCTCACGTTATCATAGCTCATGCAGCACTGAAGCTGCCAGATGTACAAGAGCATCGCAGCAGTTGCCGGTTTGCCAATATAGGCATCGCAGGAAACGTGTTAATTTGACCACAAACGGCTAGAATGAAAAACTTAAAATTGCATTAAAACTAGAGCATGTAGAGCTGAACCGTTTTCATATTTGAATTTATCAGGTCACAAAGGGTAAGAATGAGTAAAAAAATCTTATGCAACTGAGATTTCGAAAAAATTTGTTGACCTGTGTTATTATTGTCACAAATGAGACCGGAGTTCCCTTTTATGTTGTCGTTCTTTCGTGTTTCATCCCTCTGGAAAATGACCAAAATGGAGATCAAAAACGAGATCTAAACCCGGAAAGCAGCTAGTTGGCTCGGAACACGAACTGAAGCTACTCACAGTGATGACGAGAAACCCACTTGTTGTGAACCTGACGATGACCGAAGAAGGTCGAAACGTTGTTCGCTCTTCTATGTAAAGTGTTTTCTCAGCCCAAACGAGCCGTTTTTGCATATAAATGAAGCTACTCACAATCCAAATGTACCAGCAGAAGCTAATACCGTCAACCGACAAACCGAATTCACTCTACTATGAAACCATGAATCCCGTGTCATAATATTTCTCTGTTGTGTGTGTTTAAATAATTCTTGTTTATATTGTTCAGTTAGTGATGAAATTACTCGGCGAATTTTTGCTTTGCAAGTCGAACAAAATGTGTAATTAAACAACGTAACATATGAAATGTTCCTGTCAGCTCTAGTCATTCTATTTTAGTTTACAATTTTAGATAAAACAAAATGTGTAATTAAACAACGTAACATATGAAATGTTCCTGTCAGCTCTCGTCATTCTATTTTAGTTTACAATTTTAGATAAAACAAAATGTGTAATTAAACAACGTAACATATGAAATGTTCCTGTCAGCTCTCGTCATTCTATTTTAGTTTACAATTTTAGATAAAATCTATGTATATATTGTATTTCTACTGTAAAAACTCAAATAAAAAATAAAATGTTTACAGTGTTTTACGTCTATTTTTATCGGAAATGTTGAGTTGTTTTAATAGCTGAACTTAGTTTAACTGACACATAAGGTCAGTCGAACTAAATCTAAGAATAGGTAATGCGTATATAAAAATAAAACAAAAAAGATATTTTTCTTTGTCTCTAAAATTAGGGTGTTTTTTTTCAACATCAAACATACAATTCTGGAACATCTTTGTTTTTAAGTTTTCAGAAAAAACTTTGTGAGTAACACAGTATAACATGTTTTTAATATCTGTTTTATCAGATATTATGTTAACGTAAATAAACTTCTTCAAACAACGTGATTTATTGAACCTAACGGCCCGGCATGGCCAAACGTGTTAAAACGTTCGACTTGTAGTCCGAGGGTCGCGGGCTCGAATCCCGGTCGCACCAAACGTGCTCGCCCTTTCAGCCGTGGGGTCGTTATAATGTTACGGTCAATACCACTATTCGTTGGTAAAAGAGTAGCCCAAGAGTCGGCGGTGGGTGGTGATGACTAGCTGCCTTCCCTCTAGTCTTACACTGTTAAATTAGGGACGGCTAGCACAGATAGCCCTCGAGTACCTTTGTACGAAATTCCAAAACAAACAAACAATAGAGCTAATGAATGGCTTAATGCTAATGATTAGGGTATGATTTTATATAATTTAAACATTCTATCGTTTGTTTTCAAAGGTATCATAGAGATAGAACATTCTTTACGTATCCTTTACTGCGGCTATTTTACATCAGCCTATCTATAATACATGTAAATCTCTTTATTATGTGTAGGAATTACAGATTGTAAGTACGAAGGTAACTCACTTTCAATGTCGTCTAATACTTTTTATAATCTACTTGGAGCTATAAAGTATGAACTCAACTTTCTGTCTGCAGTTACATACAGTGCTTGTACTGACTTAGCTAACTCAGTCCCACTATTTTCAACTGAAATTATGAATTCTAGAATTGAAAACTAACATTACAATTCCTGCCTTATGAAGCTCAGTCTGTCTTATTCTAGTATGTATCAAACTGTTAGTAATGTTTACTAATGCTCTAGACACGCTTTTAATTTCCTGTTCATGTAATTCAAGTGTCTGGTTTAATGAATTCATTATAGTCATCTGTTCACCTATTAAATGAATCATTTCTCTGGATACTTGTCTCTGATGTTCTACTTTCTTGTTTAATTCACGTAAATCATCTGTGGTTGTGGTTCAGAACAAAACTTTCAGAACATTTCCACCTGCCTGTATTAAACCACGTTTCTGTTGAGTCAAATCTGAAATCTAAACGTTATCTTTAATACCCTTTAATCCTAATAACAAATCTTCTATCTCAACAAGGTATCGTCTAATTAAGATCTTATACTTCTGAATTAACCCTTGCTGTAAAATCCTTACTAAAATACAACAGGCAAAACAACTTACAGACTCAGTTTGTTTTATAAAACAATTTTTGCTATGTGGTCAACCTTACCACACTTAAAACACTACAAGTCCTCGCACTTATTTTGTCCGTTTCGCCAATTTACTTTTTCATTTGTACTCTTACTTATCATACTTATTACAGACTGCTTGTGCCTGTATATCTGTTGCTTTCTTGTTTCCTCGATTAAATCTAATAAGGTTGCTCGTGGGGTATTGGATTCATTAACATCACTCCGAGCTCTATCGCTAAGCGACCTTCGCTGATACTCAGACTTTAGTGTATCTTGGATCATCATCTAATCTAAGTTCTACGTAATCTATTACCTTGGTCTTGTAGCTTATGTCCAAACACTCGAACAGACTCGCCTTTTTCTTGATTCATATTTCGTAATTGTGCCATGATTGTGCTTGGCCTTTCTCGTTTACCATATTCCTCTGTCAGCATACGTGTTACAAACTGAAAATCTACAGTTTCACGCTACGCCTCAATGAAACGTTTTGCTTCTCCTGCTGTTCTTAGTCTCAAAATGTCTGATTTCTGTGCGTCAGTCCAACCAGATATTCTAACAGCTTCATTTAATGCACCTATAAAATTTTCGACATCCTGGTCGAGCTTACTGTGAAAAAAAGGTATCGTGCCCGTTAAGTGTCTAGTAACTCACGAACCTACTTGAGTGAGTGGATCCGGCACAGCTTCCACATTATCATCATTCCTTCTGGTAGGAGTGGTGTCTAGTGCCTTACGAACCTACCTGAGTGGGTGTATCTGGCACAGCTTCCACATTATCATCAGCCCTCCTGGTTGTAGTAGTGTGTAGTGCTTTACAAACCTACTTGAGTGAGTGTATCTGACACAGCTTCCACATATTATCAGCCCTCCTGGTTGTAGTAGTGTGTAGTGCCTTACAAACCTACTTGAGTGGGTGTATCTGGTACAGCTTCCACATATCATCAGCCCTTCTGGTAGTAGTGGTGTCTATGCCAGCAGTAGCCACAGTTACTTATTTAATATTATTTTCTACTTACACTACTTATAGAACCTTAAACTAACTTCTCTACCTCAACTTCTTTCTTTACTTTAACCCACCTGTTGTTAGTTACTCCAAAAATATCCTCCAAGACTTCACCAATCACGTAACGCTGAGGAGGCAGGCCGAGTGGTTGGTTAAGCTTAGCTGTTGGAACTTCGACTGACAGTACGTGTTGTTACACGACTTATTTATTTTTAAGTGAGGATGTAGTGGGTGAGTGGAGCACACAGATACTAACTCGAGACTAACTGCCCTCCTCTAGTCTTACACTGCTAAATTAGGCACGGGTAGCGCACATAGCCCACCTTTAGCTTTGCGTGAAATTCAAACCAAACCACGTCGATAGAACAGCAGAATTAGTTGTCATAAAATGGTTAATAAAGAGAAATTATTGTTAATCAAGAGCTTGAAACCATTGATGTTGAATATAAGTACAGTTGGGATTTCAAATGTATTAAAGATATACCGCTGATGTATTTTCAAGGTAGCTGATGGGTGAATAATCTTCCAAAACTGATATTTCTCAAATACAGTTGACGAACTTACCGATAAATTGGACTAGATATTTGTTTTTAGTATTTTAAACGATTTATCTACTGAATAATTAAGAAAGATAAATTAATAGCGGAAACACTAAATATTTTAAAAACCTGTATGGATATAGGTTGACGTACCATAGCGAGTAGAAGACAACTAAATTATAATTGATAGATACATAACATTGAGTAAGAAACTGTCCAATGACTTTGTACTTAGTTATCGAATATCCAGTAAGTTATCTCAGTAAGCAAACCACTTGACCATTGTACAAGGTATCCAGGGTTCAATACCAACCTTACCAGTAAGTGATGTAGGGGTGAAGTTTGTAGAGCAATTACATAATGTACGACAGATAATATGACATAAAATAAAATTACCACACCAAGAAGCTTTATTCAAATTACAGGACGAGACTTTATTTTAGTAACACACAAACTAAAACATATAAAATCTTAAATTCATTTGAAAAATGAAACTTGAATAAAATTCTGTAACTCTTCAGACAGAACAGTGTAAAAATAATGCATGTAGTGTCTTCTTCACAGAGAATTATTGAATAATCAAGTATGTGTTGATAAACCAGGAAGCTACGGAGGGAAAGAAAAGACAGAAATACATCACTTCTAATTGTACTACAGTTGGTCAGCTACAGAAATTATACACGTAAAGCAATGTTTCTAATATTGTATTTTTATATTGTACTGATTTCTGATTTGAGTGACAATGAAGATATGGTGAATAATGAAAGATTTTAATTTTATATTATTGGACTAAGTGAGAAATAGAAACCAGTATAAATAAAGAGAGCCAGCACAATCATAATAAACAAATTTTATCATGAACTACAGTAGTGTTTCATAAAATGGATCACAACAAAACCGTATAAAATGTGACAACGAAAACACCTTAAATAGTAAATATTCAGTTCAAACAACACTTTAAACCCCTTGTTCTTCGTTCTTCATTACTAAGACTATACATGTATAAAAATATGTAAAAATAAAAGCAGTTCAAAACGACCCATTTAAAAATGTTAAATATAAGGTGAAAAAGAATTATCAGCCCATAACAGATAAATATATTCATATAATCTTAACATGTAAATACTAAATGCTTTCTACATTATACACTTGGTCACCTCTAGTGGCACAGCGATGCATCTACGAATTTATAACGCTAGAAACCGAGTTTCGATACCCGTGGTCCCTATGTAATTTTGTGTTTAATTCCAAACAAACGGTGTTTTTAAGTAGCCAACCCCTATATTATATATGAAGAGAAGTAGTATATATATCAATACACATGATATCAACTTTTATTATACACATGGTAGAATAATTACTTTAAAATACACAAAGAAATATTTATAGTGATATTTTAGTCTCATGTTTTATTTGAAAGACTGCTATTGTACTTGTAAAATATTATACTCACGTAGTGGAGGTTGTGTCTTGTATATAGTTTTCCTTTACTATACATACATAATGTCGTTACACGGCAGCTATTAATGTTCACTATATTTTCAAACAAATCTCCATCTGCAGTTTAACATTTTAGATTTAAAACAAATGCGATCAAATAGTCAATAGTGCAGTAAATAATCACGAACCGTCTCAACTAGGTATTAGTTATGTTTATCATCATTACAATGTATAAAGTTTGCTACCTTACCCAGTAATCCTTTGCCCATAATCCAGTATACAAAATAAGATAAGTAAAAACTGAGAAGTTAAAAATCTGCAAATAGACGCCATAAAATGATTAGGAAAGAAAGTTCATTTTGAAAACACCAAATATAATTAAAGGTAAAAGTATGGAATCAAAATAAGGGTTTCTAGTTTCAGTAAATAATGTTTACAGTATCTCCAATCCAGTTTCCTTGTTTTGTTTACAATCAATATTTGCATATTTTTAAATTTCCATTTTCATATTTATTTCGCCTTAACAAGTACAGCAAAAAATATAGTTTATTTGCCACAAAAGACAGTAGTTTTTACTGGAGAGTTCTGTTTGAAGTTCTTGTGAATGTGAAGTAAGATTGGTTATATCGAGATACTCTTCAGAATCAGTTTGTTACTATTGTGTTCCAGACAGTAAATATCACGTTGTTCAGTCACCTTGATAATGTAAAACTTGTCCAGAGTGACTATCACTACCCATATGTTTATTTGTTTGTGGATGTTCAGCCATCCCTAATTTTGAAGTTAATACACTACAAATGAGGCAGCTTGTCAACATCATCCTCTGGTAACTCTTGGACAACTCTTTACCATGGAATATAAAGATAAAAAGTCATAATATAATGCTTAGGGACAACAAGGGACTTGTGCAAAGCACTAAATAAATATAAATTAAACTCTACTTAAAAGTAGCTTTTGTAAGATAAATATTAATTTTAAAGATAAACATATGTATATATAAACCTTTTGTAAATGTAACCAAGGAAACCGGAACTAGATCGTTCTTGTTCATTTCAGTCAGAATTAATTATATTAATTACCAATAATAATGTTAACGTAATAGTTAAAAATCAAGGATGAGATGGACAAAGTGAATTATAAAGAAAACCAGGAACTCTGAATGAGGAAACAACCATTGTAAGTACTTGAGGAAGATAGAAAAACGAATAGGTTTTTTTCTAGACTGGCTCAAGTTAATCGCTATTAAAGAGTTTGAATAATGAACAAGTGACTGGTATAGTAGAGCAAGTTATTTGACTGACATTAGAAAGTGAACAACCGTCAGAAAATTATCCTTTTATAAATCATTGAAGAAAACCCAACGGAAATGCAGTTTACTCCACGGGAAGAAGTCAAGAAACCAGAGAGAAGTCCTGCAAGAATGTTCTTTTGAACATTTGAGCATAGCCAAGCGGCAAGGGCGGTCGACTCATAATATGAGGGTTGCGGGTTCGAGTCTCCGTCGAACCAAACATGGTTGTCTTTTCAGCCGTGGGAGCGTTATAATGTGATCATCAATCACACTGTTTGTTTGTAAGAGTAGTCCAATAGTTGGCGATGGGTGGTGATGACTAGTTGCCTTCCCTCTAGTTTTACACTGCTAAATTAGGGACAGCTAGTGTAGATAGCCATCGTGTAGCTTTGCGCGAAATTTAAAACAAACCAAACTACGTCAATTTAACAGTAACACGCACTATACCTGCAACTGTATTTTTCCATATTCAGATATGAAGAAACGAAAGATCAAATTCAATAATGTTTTAACATTTAAAGTGTTAAACTAAAACAACAACTAATTGATATAATTTTTATTTAATAAAATATTCTATTTCACTTTCTCTTACTGGCTTCACACACTACTGGGAACTACAGAAAAAACTTCAGGCCTTTTCACGAGAGTGTATGTGTGTGTTTTATTATAGCAAAGTCATATCGGGATATCTACTGAGGAGAAGAATCGAGCCCCTGATTACATGAAGGAAACGTACATAATTTCAATGTACAATATTGTTGTAGATTATTGGTTTACATAGATTTGAGTTATAGAAACACACGTGAAACACTGAGCGACATATTCTAATTTATTGTGGTTTCAAAGTAAAATCTTATGTTTGGTTAAGTAGTAAAAACTGAATCGTGTTCTGTTAGGAACTTGTTATCATTCATGTGGAAGGTTTATTACAGCTACAACATTCTTGTTTAATAGACGATATTCCAATTTATGGTTGTTTAGAAACAAATTATAATTGGTTAACGTTGACAATGATTTAATATCTTAATAACACATACTTAGCATTCTTTCAAATCATTTGGTATAGATTTAACCACTAGGTATTAAATGAAGGTTCATAAAAGATTGACGTAAGTTAATAAGTTACAAAAGTGTAAAAATGAGATTTAATAGTTTGAAATAACGACAACTCTCTTAAACATGGACTTCATTTTAAAATAAAATGTATTTTTAGGAATTTAATTCGTTGTTTTAGGCCAATCTAACTTTTCTGCTGCTAGAAGTCTTGTACTTTCCCAAAAATGATGTTTCTTCAATTGTAAAATAAAAGTTTATTTAGCACTTGTAGAAGAAAGTTCGTTAATTCTAAACTAGTTTTGTAGACACATATAATATAATATTACACTGTCTTAACAAAAGGTATAGTACATATGTGGAGAAAGATAAGGCTGATTATGTTATTCCTATAAGTGAACACTAAACTCTTTGTTCCTCGGTGGTTTAACTAAAAGTTTACGGACCTACATTGTCAAATTACACTGCTAAATTTGGGGCGGCTAGCGTAGATAGTCCTCATGTACCTTTGCGCGAAATTCAAAACAAACAATTACAGTGAAATATATCGAAACAGTTTAACTGTTTATTCGCTAACAGAGGGAGTTGTTGATACATATAGAGAACTCGATGAAACAAACATCGGAATTCCTCAGGATATCGTCTGCAGTTTGTGATTTGGTTCTATTTATCTCTCCCGTTTTTGTTTCTCTTTTATATTTGGTTGGATTTATACAAAGTTTCATCTAAAGTATGATGTTATAGTTTGCGTTTAGTGGTGTGAGTCCGTAGATATACCGCTGGGGTCTCACTGACTGGTTAATACATCATAAACCTTTTGAGGTATTAACTATATTGCTAGTGTTTGACGAGAGGCCTCTTCAACGCCTGAGATGACATATGTAATGTGCCTAACGTATAACATATTCTCCTTTGCTTTCAATTATGCGTTCTTATAATTACCATAACATGAAAAGTATCTAAATGTTAATATACTAACTGGAAATAACCAGTCTCAGGATATAAGAAATCCTATGAACTGACTTCCCAGTTTTGTTAAACTGAAATAAGTTTTACAGAACTTAAAATTCATTTTTTAACTTGCTATTTTTATTTTTCATATAAAAGTTTATTCTATTGTTACTATGTCCACTACTATATAAACATTGATGTCTAGAGATAAAGGTTGCCAAACTGGGCGTGCTAGCAAGTGTTTGTGTGTACGTGTTTATTATATATTTGTATATCAGTTCCCAGAAAACACTACTTTAGTTTCACAAAAGTTAACATTTTACAAAACTATTATAAATGTCTGCCATTTTTTAAAACAAAATGTATAAGCTATTAAACTTTCTGTATAAAACCTTATATTTTTATATTAGGTTGAGGAATAATTCGTGAGCGTTTTTAAATAATTTCATTCAAGCATTACATGCAAGACTATACAATACTTCAATGCATGAACACATTACACCCAAAACATTTATTATGATACTTTATTTCATGTAATACCTTGGTATATAGCATGCATTGTTTTAAACGAAATTGCAAGAAATTAGTCAACAATAAAATTTCCATTGTTGTTGATAACTTCCTCCCATCGTTCAATAAGTTTCTCAATGCCTCGGCGATAAAAGTCTTTCGGTCTTGACTCAAAGAATTCGTCCAACCAAGCGCTCAATTCCACGTCATTATTGAACGATACGCCGCGCAATGCATTCGAAAGCGATCGAAAGAGATGAAAATCTGATGGCGCCAAGTCTGGCGAATATGGAGGGTGAGGCAACACTTCCCATTTAAGTTCTTGAATCGCTGCTTTGGTCATATTGGCGATGTGAGGACGAGCGTTGTCGTGCTGCAGAAGAACACTGGTTTGTCGATTTGGTCTTTTTTTGCTGAATTGCTTCGTTAAGTCGGTGCAGTTGTTTAACGTAGAGATCCGCATTAACTGTTTGGTTGCGCCAAAGCAGTTCGTGATGGATTATGCCTTCCCAGTCCCACCATACACACAACATAGTCTTTCGAGGATGGAGGTCTTGTTTTGCTCGAGGAGTCGCTTTTTTGTCGGGGCTGAGCCATTCTTTACGCTGCTTCATATTGATGTACAGGCACCATTTTTCATCGCCAGTGACGATGCGGTAAAGAAAGCGCTCCTTGTGACCAGGTGTTAAGCGATGTCGAGCAAGCAAACTGGCGGCAATTATGATGCGCTGATTTCTATTCTTTTCGCTCAAACAGTGTGGCACCCAAGCGCCGAGTTTCTGAGCCTTGCCCATTGAATGAAGGTGGTTCACCACAGTTTTTTGATCACAATCCATCTGCTCCGCTAATTCTCTAGTCGTGTGACGTGGAGAGCTCTTCATCAAACACAGTGTGTGACCCGTCCTTCAGATCAAAATTACCATTTTTAAAGCGCGAAAACCAACGGCGGGCGGTACTTTCAGGCATTGCTCCTTTGCCATACACAGAACAGATCTCACGAGCAGCTTCGGCGGCGTTAACACCTCGATTAAATGCGAAAAGCAGATGGTGTCGAAAATGCTCGATTTTGTCCACTTGACATTCCATTTAATGAGCTAAAAATGAAAGCAAAAATTAAAGACATATGAAAATCAAACACACCATCTATTAGAGCAAAAAATTATCTACCAAATGACATGAAATATTTTGCGAAAGCGTTTCATTTATGAATATATTTTTTTAACTTGAAAAATCGCTCACGAATTATTCCTCAACCCAATAAATATTTTAATTCCAGTACACGTTTATTTTGTCGTGTTTTCAACTTTAAGGTAACAGGATATCTGTTCCCATAAAGATGATACAAGTTGAAATATCCTTCAGTAGCATAAAATTAATTACTAAACCAATCGCGGTTCTCAACTGCCTATGATTTGTATGATTATAGTCAGTAACAATAAGGTTATACAAACAATGTATTT